>NC_056739.1:242530513-242673013 GCF_019279795.1 Protopterus annectens | reverse complement strand
CTTTGTGGGTTTACTGGAATGATCTCGAAAAATGCCACACAACCATGGGCTCTGAGTAACATTGCTTTCATCTGTTGACTTCCTTGTATGCTGAAATCATTATCTGCATAAATAATTCCTACCCAGGTCCATCCAAAGTGCTTTATAAATTCTACACTTGCAAAGGTTTGAGAGAATAGACTTGGTATGGTGCGAAGAAAAGATGGAAAATTATACTTATCACTCAATCTGGGGTGGCCAGCTGTATGGCTAATCTGAAAATTAGTATCAGATCTTAAAATGAAACACTAATAAAAGGTAATGTGTATGTATATATATATATATATATATATATATATATATATATATATATATATATATATATATATATATAGCATATATCCATTATTTATTTATTTATGCACACACTTATGTATCTATTTCCTGCTTGCTAGATAATCTTAGCAGACTTTTAAGTATTTTCAGAGGATTCTGCTGGAAGAAAGTGCTACAAAAAGCTGTATTTACATTTGGAAACAATTTTCAACAGTTAGTTTATATTTTCTGGTTCATTCATACTATCTAACATAGCTATATGATATTTCAACAGATCATTATATATCATATATACAGCATTCTGTTTTTTTCCCTAAATGAGTATGCTTATTCAGTAGCATAATAAGATTGATAAAACATAATTTTAATGGAAAGAATACAAGTCAGACAAAGGAAAATAGAAAGTAATTGCTAAGAATGGAATAATAAGTTCATTGGCCATGCATCATAAATGTATACTGCAAGATTTGGAGCCTTAGATTTTAGTTTAAGGGGGTATATGTAAGTTAAAGCAGTAATTTGCAGACAGCTTTGATGCATTAGATGCATATTTGCTAGATCCCTGCTGAATTCCTGACTTCCCGTTCACTGTTCCAGGTTATACTTGAATAAGGTTAGGGAAGAACTTTGTTTCACATGGATGAGAAGCCTTTTTTAGAGGAGAGGAATTTCTGTGAGACACATAGTTCCTCCAGTATGTCTTATTTATGTCACAAGGAAGGTTCAAATCTCTAAACTGAGGTGTTCTAATGTTAAGGGTTTTAAAGATGTGCAAAACATCCATTAGAGAAGGATCCAAGGCACAGATTACCTCTCATCTGTCTTTTGGAAACTGAGTAGAAAGAGGTAGGGCTTTGAGGTGATCTGCAGAAAACATCTTGTTTCCACCCTGTATTCTTTTTCTGAGGAACCCCTGTGGACGTTTTAGTTGCAGCATGTGCCTTGTCAGGTACATACCAAAAAAAACATTGTACTTAATGATGGGGGTATTAAGGGCCAAATACAGAAAATATTAACATCCTTGCACCTAGATGCCACACTATTGTCAAATAGTATGATTTTCTTACTATGTTAGACATACATTGGTCGAAAACCAGGTTACTATACATATATGTCCCCAAATCCCTGACTACTGGGTCCATTTTTAGGGGCATCCTATCAATGAGGTAGTTACCTAGGATGCCCAAATTTCCAGTGGGTAATATGCATTTCTTGGCAGTGAGTTTTAAGCCATGGCTTTGGTACCAGTCATTTGTCTGTGTTATTTCTTCCTAAAGGATGTTAGTGCCTTGGATGGATTCTATGACTGTTTCCAGTTTGCAGTGTCTGCAAAGTTTGTCAGCCAGAAGCCTTTGACACTGGCTTTGACTTCTGAGAGGTAAACTGCAAAAATGGAATGGGACAATCACAGAGCCCTGAGGGACTCTGCTACTGACTGGCCTCTTTATAGAGGTGATTTATCCTATCTAACTTCATAACAAGCTGGCTGTATAGTGCATAATATAAGGGTTATTGTCTAATTCTTTGCTTTTGTTTGCAATACCTGAGTGGGATATTGTATCAAATACCTTAGTCAGGTCAAGGAAGGCAGTATGCACTGCTTTGACCTAATCCATTGCCTCAGTTACCCTTTCAAAGATCTTCACCAGGTTGAATAGGCATGATATGCTTTGATGAAGCCAAACTAGGAAAGATCTGGTGTCTGAAGGTTTCTTTTGTCATTATTAATCATGTCCCTGATAAATCTTTCCATGGCTTTGTATATGACTCTATTCAAACGTATGGGTCTGCATTTTCCAGGATCCATTAATAGACCACCACTGTGCAGAGGGGGACCATGGCAGTCCTTCACTCATGTGGCACAAAGTTTGTCTGGAGGTTATGGTTATATACTGGCTCCAGAAGGTCTGCTAGATTATAATTTAGACAATTTAGGAAGCAGCCTGGGATATTATCAGGGCCCAACAATCTGGTGTTCTTAGCCTTAGAGAGTGCAATTAAGACCTAATCAGAGTGATGGGGCTGGGGTGGAGGGGTTGTTTGATGGTATTACTTGGGGGGTGGTCTTGGGGTAGAGGGATGTAGAACTGGGGATGAATTTGTCAGCCAGCAAGCTTTTTGTATCTTCCAGCTCCATGTAAGTGGTTCCGTTGACCATCAGTTCTGCACACTAGTGTGTATTGTCTTTGTAGTTGCAGACATAGTTAAAGAAAGCCTTGTGATTGTCTTCCACCTGGGAGGATATCTGTACTTCAAAACTGTCTTTGGTTGACTTAATTTGACCTTTTACTAGCTTGTTTTCACCTGATGATATAGTTTTTATACTGCTTGCCATTGCATTTCCCAGACTTAGCTATGTTTTTTTTTCTTTTTCTGTACCTTCTGTTTATGTTTGAATACTAACAGGGTGTTTTTTTTTTTTTTTTTTGAGTTTGCTCTGGGCTTTTTTCTGGTAGGTACAGCAGTCACTATACCTCTATTAGTATGATTGTACAATTCTGCATAGGCAACAGTGCTCCCTGGGTTTGGAGGGGCTTGAATTTTGCCAAGTAACCATCTAGTAACAGGTAATTTGCCTTAAAGAAGTTTGTAACTGTTAAGGTATTTGTTGGGGTTACAACATTAATTATTATTTCAAAGCGGACAGATTAGTGGTTTGACCATACCAGAGAGGACACTACACATGGTGGTGGCATTGGGGGGAGAGAGGTGATGGTGCAGAATTATCCCATATGTATAAGTATCAGATCCAAAATGCTTGCACCCCTAGTGGGCATATAGACTAACTGATCTAGGGTGTATTTACAAACTCCATGAGTCTCTGGGCCTGCAAGTTTGGGGTCATATAGGTTTCCCAGTTTATAGAGAGGTAGTTAAAGTCACCCATGAGTATGGATTTGGGTAGAATAGTAAGAGTCTCCAATATGTCTTAATATTATGTACGGGTTTTGTGGGTCATAGAAGGTGATCTATATCTTAACAGAATATAGTAATCTGGACATGGAGTTGTTCAAGCAAATCATCCTGTTTGACCAACCTAAGTAAATTCTATTTGAGTTAATTTTTGAAGTTCTTGGAAGGATGATGCAGCATACATTAATGCAGAGCTTTCTGCATAATGTACTAGTGAAAAAGTTGTCACTGTCTACTTCATATTGTTAATCAAATTTTTGAAAATTAGAAGGTCAAGTGTAAATCCTTGAGGACACTAATATTTTGGAGCATCAGAAGGTGTTTTGCCATTTAGCACTTTCAGATAAATTCTTAAGGTAGCTGTAAAACAAAAGTGCAGTTCTACTGCTTATATCAAGACTATCTAGTTGGTCAGTTAGATGTTGATGAGCCACACTACTGAAGGATTTGGAGACATAGATTCCTATGAGTATTAAGGATAGCTGTTCAGGATATCACATTCTGGCTATAGCTAACTTACAAAACTTAGCAATATTAAAATATAGTCCTCTTTTTAGATGGAAAAAAATTTAAGGGTATAAGCAGATCTTTATTAAGTGACGGATGAGCATTCTTTTATTTTTGCTAAGTTTTGCTAAGTTAGTTGCAGAGAGTATCCAACATTTTTGACAGTAATCCTTATTCTTAAAATTTTACATTGTCCTGCAGACTGTTGAGGCTGCAGGTTAGGATATCAGATCATGCTTCATGGATTACACTGTCTATTAATTTCATTTGGGAATATTAGTAGAACAGTGTCTGTACTGTGCCTGGAACAAAATCCATGCTGTGATAAATATAACAAATTATCATTTTTTTATAATGCATTTTACTAATTCCATATAAATGCATTTATCCAGGATTTTAAAAAGGGAGGATACAATAGCCATAAGTCTAAACTTAGTTAAGTCTATTTATAGACCACATTTGTACAAATGAATTATGCATGATTGCTTCCATATTTTAGGAACGTAGGCTTCCTGTATGGACCAGTTAATGACTAAAGCTATGGGATAAGTAATAAAACTAGTAGTTAAGCTGTGGTGTTCAGCAGGAATATCCTCAGGTACTTAAGTAGATTGCTTTAATTTCCGAAACAGTTTTTTGACATGATTAATAGAGTTTGTCAGTGTATATCCTGATTCAATTGTTATACAGCACTAGTAGCATATTGAATAAAAGTGTGCATTGGTAGAGGAGGTGTGGGTGGTGGCTTAGGTGCAACAGCCATCCAGACTTGAGGAGGGTATTCATGACAAGTCAAGTGAAGCAGACCACCAACAGGAGCATTACTCAATCAGAACATGTATATTAGCATGGCATTGTAAAGACTGTAAGCAATAATCTGCTGTTTGAATTACCTTGAGAATGCCATTATTTATTTAATGTGCATTTCTTTATTATGGAGTGTTAACAAACAATTCTTATTTCACATTCATAATCTGTATTAAATAGGTACTGTACAGGTAAAAGACTGATATGCTGTGCAGATGCTGTCTTGTTAGCTTTACAAATTACTGCTGATCCTCTAACTGAATCTGTTCTAAGTTATCACTCTTTTTAAATTTATATAGCTTTATTCAAAACAGGACAGTTACAGTTATAAAAATACTTAGGTTATAGCTTTTTGATAAAGCCTTATGTAAAAAGTTCAAAATGCTCTTTCATTTTCTCTTTCAAAAAAAACTAAAAAGGAATGTTCTGATTGCCAAAGGAAACAAATAAATCAATATAAAGAATTAATCCTCTGCTCCTTCTTTGACTAAGCTCCCCTTACAATAATTAATTAAGGGGTGTCCAAACATATTGCATGAGATGCTGGATTTGGTATTTTTTGACTTTCTAGGGGTTAGCAAAAAATACAACTAATAATAACACTCCTATTATGTATAGGTGTTTCTAAATCTACACGGTTCATTGTCATGTGCCTTTCTTTAGAGAATATACCACTTCTGATTATGAGGAAGTCAAAAATATAATGGACAGAGTAATATTCTTTGCCTTTCACCCTCACATTCTTAGACTGATCCTCACCACACAATACATATCATTGATTTTTTTTGTTGCTTTCAAACACATACACTGCCTCAACAAGCTGCATCAATTATCATTCAGACCTGAGATATAACTGCCCTACACTTTCACAGGAAGCATGCCTACTCAGCCCTCATACCCAAACACAGCTATTGTCTGTGTAATGTATACCTCTGAGATTTGATAGTGACAAAAGTAAAAGAAATAATGGCCACAGTACTGTACCTCAACTTGTTGCACATAATTTTGCCTGGCAAGCCATATTAATATCAATATCAGCAATAATTTAACTGTGATGATAAGTTTAATGTAAGTACAACTTGCAGCTGTTATAGACAATTAAATAAATGATCTGTTACAAAAATAGGCAATAAGTCCCCAAATGAGTTAAATGAGTAGTTATCCAGCAAGTACAGATTACAAGAAACAAAAATGTGTACTCTAAGTAGTATTGCATAGAATCATAAATAATTTATCCTAACTATCACTATAACTTTTAAATTATGAGAGATTACTAGTGCTGTTTCTTGTTGTTGGGGCAATGGCTTTCTCAGTCCTATCTCATTTGGATGAAAGCACAAAATGTTCAAAGTACAAAATGCAGAAAACACAAACTAGTGAAAATAGAATTAGCCCTTTCCCCATTGTTGTGCAATCCCAGAGCTGGTATGTATAAAACAGATTTCAACATTTTGTATTTTTAACTAAATGGCATATAACCCTCTTCTCTTATAGCACCTGCTTGATGATATCTTGATGATCCATTGAAAACTGTAAGCACATTGTGGGGGCATTTTCAAAATCACCACAGTGGTATGAGTCATGCACCACTGGCCCTTTGACCTT
Source organism: Protopterus annectens (assembly GCF_019279795.1). Lineage (NCBI taxonomy): Eukaryota > Metazoa > Chordata > Ceratodontiformes > Protopteridae > Protopterus > Protopterus annectens. Next base: position 242,666,866 of record NC_056739.1, on the reverse strand, counting down.
AATGAATTCTAGCAAGTTGTTATTTCATTGGCTCTAAATTGAGCCAACAATAAGTAAAACTTTGCAAACAACAATATGGAGGTGCTATGAGATATGATATTACCCAAAATGCATGTTCAGTAGAATTTGGTTATGGCCCATGGACCATGAATTGGACAGGCCTGAATTAAGTAGAGTTTTGTTTTTTGTTTTTGCTTTTTATAAACTCATCTCTTGTAAGTCATTTATCCCACTTACATCCATATTCTATTCAGGTGTCTAAACATAAGAAATTAATTTATAATCCCATTATGAGTAGATAAATCTGCTCCATCTTGTTAGATTACCTACCATGTAAACCTATAATCACAGCAGTACAAAGTAATCTGAACAGAGTTTTGCTTCAGGAATTTAGATTATCAAGCAACTATTAAAACTTTTCTGTTTAACATTATTAGAAGGCCTTACTAACAACTTATGGCAAGGGTTCCCATATATGAATCATTCAGCAACTGCAATCTGGTGTTTAATTAAATCTCATCTGACTCATTATTTTAAAGGAAAATTATCTGAAAGGAGATTCCATACTCATTTTATGAAATTCCCCTGGATTTACGAAGCCCTTTATTGCATGCAGGATTAGTCTAAGAGCTATTTTCAGCAGTATGAACTATGTGCGATCCAGGAACGAGCTCCCAGCATGTACATGTGAGCTCTTAGACTAATCCTGCATGGACCAAACTCCTGTATGCAAATTGCCCCCATTTTCAGGTGAAAACCATGCAAATGAGGGTAATTTGCGATCTAGGAAGCCGGCAGCTGTCCGTGCAGGACGAGTGCAGTCTGCAGAAATGTACTCGGTTAGTAACCGAATACATTTCTGCAAACAACAAAACGGAGCTATGACAGCTCCAAATAAATGCTATATATCATTGATGAAGCATGCCAATGGCCACATATAAGGTCATTGGCATTGCAAAATGTGAAAAAATAAAAAAAAAAAACTTTCATTTTTTTCCGCTGATCTCGCCTCTTTAAGCATAGGGCAGCGGTGCTCAAACAGGATCGGGGAGAAACAATAAAATAAACCTAAAATAAGCATTCTAAGTAAAAGTAGTATTCTGCCATGCAAGTCAATGGCAGGCAGAAGACAACCTGGCCAGTGAGTAATGGTTGCTAAGGGGGGAGGCTCAGTGTGGGACATGTAACCATGCATTAGCAGGCAATCCTATGCAAATGAGGGGAGGGATAGAGAATCCCACATTTCCTGTCAGTGCAAGCCTGCACCCAAGAGTGTAGGACTAGGAAAACCATGAGTGTAAGCCCTAGACATAGCTGACATCAGAAGGGGTTGTGTCAGGCATGCTGTAAGCTAATTGGAGCACTGTGGCTCGTGTTTGCCCTTAACTAAGCTAAGGCAGGGGGTGTGTCTTGGGCTGTCCTATCTTACACCAAGAAAATCATGGTGTACACAGATTGAACAAGCTAAAATCCTGTAAAACATGCTTACAGCGCATATGAGTCTTTGTGTGGTGCACACCAGGTGTAAAAAAAAAAAAAACAGGAAATAGCAGCTACGTTCACATCTGAGCACTGTGTTTGTGCGATGCGCCCCTGGGCTCAAACAAGAATGCAATAGGAAGGGAAACCAGCAGTAGGAAGGTAGTCAAGGAGAACTAGCTAAGCTGGCCTGGTAAAATGTATCAGAATCAGCCAACTACACAGACAGCAGACCAGCCCAGCCCAGCCCAGAACACTACTATAAACTAAGCAAAAACCTTCCCATCTGTTTTTTCCACACTATACACCACTGGTGTATACAAGAGGGGAAGTTTTAACAAACAAACCTACAAAATGAGAAGGGCTGCAGCAGGCAACATAGAACAACATGTGCAAGAGGCTGAGGGTGGTGAGGATGTCAATGCTGCTGAACAACCTACAGTGAGGAGACACAGAAGAGGATACAGACCCAGGGTAATCTACCAGGGGCTACATGAGCTGGAGAGAATGGAGCGCTATGGGTGGACAGAGACCTCTTACAGCAAATTGTTGAGCTGTGCCGGCCACACCTGACACACGGAACTGGCCGAGGGGAACCCATCCCAGTGAATACCAAGGTATGTGTAGGCCTAAGTATACTAGCCACAGGTACCTCCCAAAGTACAACTGGGGATATCATGGGGATCTCACAGGCATCAGCATTCAGAGTATTCCACCAGTTCCTGGATGCCATGTCAGCACATGCCAGTGAGTATGTATATTTCCTCAACACACATGAGGTGTTGACCAGGAATATCTGTCTCTTTTACCAAAGTTAGCTGCAGACAGAATCCAACATTTTTGATAGTAATCCTTATTCTTAATCTTTTACATTGTCCTGCAGACTGTTGAGGCTGCAGGTTAGGATATCAGATCATGCTTCATGGATTGCACTGCCTATTAATTTCATTTAGGAATATTAGTAGAACAGTGTCTGTACTGTGCCTGGAACAAAATCCATGATGTGCTGGATATAACAAATTATCATTTTTTATAATGCATGTTACTAATTCCATATAAATGCATTTATCCAGGATTTTAGAAAGGGAAGATACAATAGCCATAAGTCTAAACTTAGGTAAGTCCATTTATAGACCACATTTGTACAAAGGAATTATGCATGATTGCTTCCATATTTTAGGAACATAGGCTTCCTGTATGGATCAGTTAATGACTAAAGCTATGGGGTAAGTAATAAAACTAATAGTTAAGCTGTGGTGTTCAGCAGGAATGTCCTCAGGTACTACAGCAGATTGCTTTAATTTCTGAAACAGTTTTTTGGCATGATTAATAGAGTTTGTCAGTGTATATCCTGATTCCATTGTTATACAGCACTAGTAGCATATTGAATTAAAATGTGCATTGGTAGAGGAAGTGTGGGTGGTGGATTAGATGCAACAGCCATCCAGACATGAAGAGGGTATTTATGACAGGCCAAGTAGAGCAGACCACCAGCAGGTGCATTACTCAATTGGAACATGTATATTTGCATGGCATTGTAAAGACTGCAAGCAATAATATGATGTTTGAATTACCTTGAGAATGCCATTATTTATTTAATGTGCATGTCTTTATTATGGAGTGTTAACAAACAATTCTTATTTCACATTCATTATCTGCATTAAATAGGTACCATACAGGTAAAAGACTGATTTGCTGTGCAGATGCTGTCTTGTTAGCTTTACAGATTAGTGCTGATCCTCTAACTGCATCTGTTCTAAGTTATCACTCGTTTTAAATTTATATAGCTTTATTCAAAACAGGACAGTTACAGTTATAACCATACTTAGGTTATAGCTTTTTTTTATGTTTGCCAGTGGATATTAATATTTCCTGAGAATATCAATATAAAGAATGAATCCTCTGCTCCTTCTGTGACTAAGCTCCCTTTACAATAATTAGTTAAGGGGTGTCCAAACATGTTGCATGAGATGCTGGATTTGGTATTGTTTGACTTTCTATGGGTTAGCAAAAAATACAACTAATAATAACACTCCTGTTATGTATAAGAGTTTCTAAATTTACACGGTTCATTGACATGTGCCTTTCATTAGAGTATATTCCACTTCTGATTATGAGGAAGTCAAAAGTATAATGGACAGAGTAATATTCTTTGCCTTCACTCTCACATTCTTAGACTGATCCTCACCACACAATACATATCATTGATGTGTTTTGTTGCTTTCAGACACATACACTGCCTCAACAAGCTGCATCAATTATCATTCAGGACTGAGATATAACTGCCCTGCACTTTCATAGGTAGCATGCCTACTCAGCCCTCCTACCCAAACACAGCTATTGTCTGAGTAATGTATCCTCTGAGATTTGATAGTGACAAAAGTGAAAGAAATAATTGCCACAGTACTGTATCTCAACTTGTTGCACATAATTTTGCCCTGGCAAGCCATATTATTATCAATATCAGCAATAATTTAACTGTGATAAGTTTAATATAAGTGCAACTTGCAACTGTTACAGACAATTAAAAAAATGCTATGTTGCAAAAATAGGCAGTAAGTCCCCAAATTAGTTGAATGAGTAGTTATCCAGCAAGCACAGATTACAAGAAACAAAAATGTGCAATCTAAGTAGTATTGCATAGAATCATAAATAATATATCCTAACTATCACAATTGCTTTTAAATTATGAAATATTACTAGTGCTGTTTCTTGTTGTTGAGGCGATGGCTTTCTCAGTCCTATCTTATTTGGATGAAAGCACAAAATGCTCAAAGTACAAAATGCAGAAAACATAAACTAGTGAAAATAGAATTAGCCCTTTTCCCATTGTTGTGCAATCCCAGAGCTGGTATGTATAAAATAGATTTCAACATTTTATATTTTTAACTAAATGGCATATAACCCTCTTCTCTTATAGCACCTGCTTGATGATATCTTGATGATCCATTGAAAACTGTAAGCACATTGTGGGGGCATTTTCAAAATCACCACAGTGGTATGAGTCATGCACCACTGGCCCTTTGACCTTAATGAATTCTACCAAGTTGTTATTTCATTGGCTCTAAATTGAGCCAACAATAAGTAAAATTTTGCAAGCAACAATATGGAGGTGCTATGAGATATGATATAACCCAGAATGTATGCTCAGGAGAATTTGGTTATGGCCCATGGACCATGAATTGGACAGGCCTGAATTAAGTTGAGTTTTGTTTTTTGTTTTTGTTTTTTTATAAACTCATCTCTTGTAAGTCATTTATCCCACTTATATCCATATTCTATTCAGGTGTCTAAACATAAGAATTTCATTTATAATCCCATTATGAGTAGATAAATCTGCTCCATCTTTTTAGATTACATACCAAGTAAACCTATAATCACAGCAATACAAAGTAATCTGAAGAGAGTTTTGCTTCAGGAATTTAGATTATCAAGCAACTATTAAGACGTTTCTGTTTAACATTATTAGAAGGCCTTATTAACAACTTATGGCAAAGGTTCCCATATATGAATCATTCAGCAACTGCAATCTGGTATGTAATTAAATCTCATCTGACTCATTATTTTAAAGGAAAATAATCTGAAAGGAGATTCCATACTCATTTTATGACATTCCCTCAGATGTATGAAGCCCTTTACTGCATGCAGGATTAGTCTTTAAGAGCTATTTTCGGCAATATGGCCAACGTGCGATCCAGGAACGAGCTCCCGGAATGCCCTTCCCCTCTGTTTTTTCCACACTCTACACCACCGGTGTATACAAGTGGGGACATTTTAACAAACAAACCTACAAAATGAGAAGGGCTGCAGCAGGTGACATAGAACAACATGTGCAAGAGGCTGAGGGTGGTGAGGATGTGAATGCTGCTGAACAACCTACAGTGAGGAGACAGAGAAGAGGATACCGACCCAGGGTAATCTACCAGGGGCTACATGAGCTGATGATAATGGAGCACTATGGGTGGACAGAGACCTCCTATAGCAAATTGTTGAGCTGTGCTGGCCACACCTGACACACACAACTGGTCGAGGGGAACCCATCTCAGTGGATACCAAGGTATGTGTAGGCCTAAGTATACTAACCACAGGTACATATCAAAGCACAACTGGGGATATCATGAGGATCTCACAGGCATCAGTATCCAGAGTATTCCACCAGTTCCTGGATGCCATGTCAGTACATGCCAGTGAGAACATATATTTCCTCAACACACATGAGGTGTTGACCAACAATATGTGTCGCTTCCACCAAATAGCAGAATACCCTGGGGTAATGGGTGGTATAGACTGCATGAACATATGCATCAAAGCACCACCCGGTGAGCAGGGTAGGGCCTACATCAACCACAGGGGCATCCCCTCCATCAACTGCCAGGTCATATGTGATGCCCAGGGCATTATAATGAATGTGTGTGCTGGCTGCCCTGGAAGCTATGATGATTCACACCTATGGCATCCAACGCAGCTGTACCAGAGATTTGCCAGTGTGGACATCCCCTACGGTCACATAGTGGGGGATGCTTGGTATACACTGGAGCCGTGGCTGATGACACTCATCAGAAATGCACACACACACCTGAACAACAATACCATAATGAGGCATGCGTGCAGGCCAGACATATAATAGAGCATGTGTTTGGGAAGATCAGGTCATGGTTCCAGTGTCTGGACACATCCGGTTGAGCCTTGTAGTATTCACCAGCTACATGTACCCAAATTGTTATGGTATGTGCTATGCTACACGATATGATCCTGTGGAAACAGCTGTAGCAGGAACAGCATGGGGCAGGGCCGCACAGCTCCCCACCTATGCCAAGGCCTGTACAGGCACAGAGTGACTCAAAGGAGGAACAACCTGAGCCTGCCCAATAGGCAGAAGGAGGCATGCCCAGTATGCCCTGGCCTTGGCAAAGAGGCAATGCATAGCACATGCACTGACACAGTTGGGACCCAGGGAATGACACCTCTCTCTGACTCACACAGACAGTAAAAGGGATGCCCAACATGACACTACCTGTGCTGAACCGTGTATAGAGGGTGTACTATGGTCATCTGACATAGGCAGCCCTCCAACACCATCTGCAAGTCTGGCACACCCTCAAGGTAAGTGAATCAACCTGCTAATTGACAAATGGAGTAGAATGTCTTGTTACCTGTAGCTATGATATGGATGTGAGCATGCAAGGGAATTGGGTTGCTGAATGTTATGGCAGCAGACAGTAGACACCCATAGTGGCACCATGACATCTGAAACACATACTGGAGTCACCATAGTAGCCAATACTACACTGGGGGACAAAACCCACTGCAGGAAATGGGCTTTGCAACATGTGTCCATAAGACCCACACCTGCCAGTCGGGAAGGTTCTCATACCCAACAACAGTCTCAACCAGCAGGACAGGTATAGACAAACACAAACAAATGCTGTACTATGGCCTCCCCCAGGCCTACACAGACAGACTACAGCAGGCCAGGCAGTTGGATGTAAGTTGTGAAGGCTAGTAAGTCAGAAACTAATATGTAGGTAATTAAAGCTAAGATCTGTAGTACACTGGTATGCCTCTAGCCAGCACAATAGGTAAGACTACAGACTGAAATGGAGTATTTGACATACCAGTACAGTCTTAGCAAATGTGTACAAGTGTCAGATATGCCCCCCATCCTATGTACACTTATAGTAACAGTCAGGTGTGCCCCTCCACTCCTGTGTAGAAATGTAGAAACAGTCAGGTATCCCCCCCGCTATTCAGAAATGCAGCAACAGTCAATGCCAAATTACCAATGGATACCCTGCAGACACAGCATGCTACCTGTCGGTGTACAACACAAAGGTCAGCACTGCAGTACAAACTACCTGGACTTGATCCACACATGACATACAGATGGCCATACTGGGCATGCTCACGCATTTAGAGGAATGAAGGCAATGTCAGTCTAAAACATACAGAAAGGTCATACTGGGCATGCTCACACACTTAAACACATGAAGGCCATGTCTGCAAACACCAGTGGACCAGATATATCTGGCAGTCACAGTTCTTAGTGCAGACACATGTCAGTATGCACCACTCCTGCCTTGCACACACAGTGAATAGGAATACAGACATATATGTAAGGACAATACACTATAATAAGCCAAAGGTAGATGGACAAAGATTTGTGGAAGAGGGTGACCATGACAAGGAGCCATCCAGCCCTGTCCCACCCAGCACACAATCAAAAGGCCCCATACACATGAGGTGCAGATGTCACTCACTGCAGATACTAGCCACCAGTGTCTGTTAGCATGACAGACTATGTGGTGCATGTGCCAGCTGTGCAACATGAATGTACAAGGAAGTAGTCATCTAGTAGCTGTATACATGTACCTGTGAAATATGACCCCGTGTGTGCCCGCAGGTGGCATGTCAACCTCTACATGAATGGGTTATGGCCCATGCACACACCGCCCTCCCCATAGCAGTATTATGACAAGCCTGCTAAGGTCATCCAAAGTGAAATACACCTTTGGGAGAGCTGTAGCTCAGTAATCTCCATGGCACGTTTCATAATTGCATACTGCTGTAGTGATAAACTAGTTAGGTAGAAGTTCTAACCCCAGACTTGGCAATTGTGTTAGTGTGTGTTTGTGTGCATGTCTGCCTGTGTTGAAAGAAATTCTTTTTAGGCTACTCACACTCTATACAATTCATATACTCAACTTTGACAAGGCTGCCGATGTCACTCACCTAGAAATACACCTCTGAGAAAACTATAGCCTAGTAATCTCCATAGCGCGTCTTGTAACTGTGTAGTGCGATAAAGTAGTTAGGTACGTGTTCTAAGCCCAGACCTGGCAACTGTGTGTGTGTGTGTGTGTGTGTGTGTGTGTGTGTGTGTCTGACTGAGTAGAGAGCAATGCCTTTTTAGGCAACTAACACTCCCTACAATTCCTATACTCAACTTTGGCAAGGCTGCTGTCACTCACCTAGAAATACACCTCTGGGAAGATTATAGCCCATTAATCTCCATAGTGCATCCTGTAACTGCATAGTGTTGTAATGTAATAAAGTAGTTAGGTAGGTGTTCTAACCCCAGACATGGCAACTGTATGTGTCTGACTGAGTAGAGAGCAATGCATTTTAGGCTACTCCCACTCCGTACAAATCATATACTCAACTTTGGCAAGGCTGCTGATGTCACTCACCTAGAAATACACCTCTGGGAAAATCATAACCCAGTAATCTCTGTAGCATGTCCTGTAACTACATACTGCAGTAGTGTGATAAACTAGGTAGATAGGTGTTTTAACCCCAGCCTTGACAACTGTGTGTGTCTGTCTGAGTAGAGAGCAATGTTATTTAGGCTACTCACACTCCATACAATTCATATACCCAACTTTGGCAAGGCTGCTGATGTCACTCACCTAGACATACACCTCTGGGAAAGTCATAACTAAATGAGCTCCATATCGCATCCTGTAACTGTGTACTGCTGTAGTGTGATAAAGTAGTTAGGTAGGTGTTCTAACCCCAGACTTGGCAACTGTGTATATGACTGTCTGTCTGTCTCTGACTGAATAGAGAACAATGCTTTTTAGGGTACTCACACTCCTTAGAATTCATATACTCAACTTTGGCAAGGCTGCTGATGTCACCCACCTAGAAATACACCTCTGGGAAGGTTGTAGCTTAGTAATCTCTGTAGCGCTTCCTGTAACTGCATACTGCTGTAGTGTGATTTAGAACTGTGCTAGGGTTCCATCTCCACCCTTGGCAATTTTGGATATTGTGTGTGTGTGTTAAAATGTCTGTGTATGGAGCAATGCATTATAGGCTACTCACTCACAGTACATTTCAAATGCCCTACTTTGGCAATCCTGATGATGTCATTCATTGTGAAAACAAAATGAGGGAAAAGTTCTGTAATAATCCCTGTGGTGTGACCTGTAACTGCTTCATGTTGTAGTGTGATATAGGCCTTGGTCAGGGGTTCTATACCCATATATGTCAGTTGCGGATGTTTTGTGTGTGTCTCACTGTCTGTGTAGGGAGCAAAGCATTTTAGGCTAGTCACTTGCAGTAAAGATGAAATGCCCTTCTTTGGTAATCCTGCTGATGTCATTCATTGTGAAATACACCTTTGGGGAAGGCTTTCTCTAGTCATCCCTGTGGGGCGTCCTATAACAGCTTCATATTGTAGTATAACATAGACCGCGGTCAGGAGTTCTATACCCACCCATGTCAGTTGTGGATGTTTTTTGTGTGTCTCACTGTCTGTGTAGGGAGCAATGCATTTTAGGCTAGTCGCTCACAGTACAGTTGAAATGTCCTAGTTTGGTAATCCTGCTGATGTCATTCATTTAGAAATACACATTTGGGGAAAGAATGCTATAGTAATCCCTGTGGTGTGTCCTATAACAGCCCCATGCTGTAGTGTGATCTAGACCTTAGTTAGAGGTTCTATACCTGCACATGTCAGCTGTGGATGTCTCATGTGTGTCTCACTGCCTGTGTAGGGAGCAATGCATTTTTGGTTAGTCACTCGCAGTACAGTTGAATTGCCCTACTTTGGTAATCCTGTTGATATCACTCATTGTGAGATACACCTTTGGGGAAAAAGTACTCCAGTAATGTCTGTGGCACGTACTATAACTGCATAGTGCTGAAGTGTAATAAACTAGTTAAGTAGGAGTTCTGCTCCCAGACATGACAGGTGTGTGTGTGTTTGTAACTTGTATCCTATGTAGAGGTGGTTGTGAATGGTTGACACCTGTGGCCAATGATATGGTGGCCCTACTATGTATAACAATGTCAACCATACAGGGATAACAGATAGAAATCAACTGAGAAGCTGGGGTGCAAAGCCATAGCCATACATGTGACATCAAGGCCAGCTAATCACAGTTGGCAACCCCACTGTTACCCAGTGCACACACTCAACCCATGTGTCATACGCACACACATGCCTAGGTAACAGCCAATATGTGGGTAGTACATACACTGCATATTGGTCACTGATTGTAACTATGCCATGGGCTACAGAGGGCATGTCACCCTGCCCATCTGTCCAATATGCACATACATGCAGACAGTGCACCTCCACCATGTTCCCCAATGGACACCTGTACCACAGTGTGACTCACAATGGACATAACATAGATGAATGTACTATCAATGTAGGTGCACGGTAAACCTGCTGCCCATGACCAGTTCCTGCCACAGGTGGCCAAGGCTGGCACATCTGATGATAATCTGTGTTCACAACATGGGCCAGACACCCCAGGTACAGTTCCATATGTCACTGTACATGCATGTGGGAGGTTTGCACATCCCCATGTCATGGACTAAGGAAGTGATGCACAGCATTGGCCACACACAATAGTAACCCAGGTGACTGGATGGAGGATGCAATACCCACCTGTGTAGGCAAATTCAGAAACTACAAGCCTGAGCCACAATGCAGACCATTGTCATGTTGCCTGATGCCAAGGTATACCCATCACCTACCCCTTGTACAGCCTGCTGCCACAGTTGACCATCACACATCTGTGCAGACATGCACCCATGCATGTCAGAACTGGCACCTTGTGTGTGTGTTGTACGGTGCGTATGTCCACATCCGCACTCACTACAACCCCCCAGGGCATACTGAAGCATGTTGTCTGATGTCTGATACCTCCTCATACTCTTTGCCCATACAACCTCTGTATGACCCGTGTGGTACCTGCCCATTGATGTGTTGTGGCAATCCCACTAGTGATGAGTTACACTCCTGGCCCTGCCAAGTGTGTCAGCATGGGTGCGTCCCTGTGTGAGTGTGCCTGTGGTTGATGCTGGCACCTTCTCATGCAGACAGGCATGTGTACATCACCTACCATATATCTACTGTATCCCTGTTGCAGATGTTACTCACCATCACATATATGTTGTGAGTGCTCCACAGCAGGTAACCCATGTGGCGCATCCAATAACTGCATCCAACTGTGATAGCACTACATAGTTTCTGGGGGGTTGATACCCTGTGCTGGTAGGTGTGTGACACAAACATGCTTCAGTTTTACTCTCCCACTCCTCCCTGACATGTATTTCCCTCTGTCTGCCTCCCTCTCTCTCTGGTGGATGTGGAGACCCACACCAGCTTTGCTTAGGCAGCAGCATGTGTATTTTAAGTGATGCTCATGATCAGCCGATCGCCTCTGAATGAACTGCAGCCTTCCCCTAGCTGACTGCATGTGGAACAGCTGTGGTAATATTCCCATAGCCAATTGCATGGAAACACACTCCAATGCCTAGGAACATCATGGTGGTGTTGGCTTTTTTTAGTCACTGTGAGCAGGAACTAGATCTGTTTTGCAATCAGCATCTCAGATGGATTGGGGATTTACCTCTAATAACATACATTGTGGAAAGAGGGCAACAAACAGGAGGGGGAAGTGCCTGACCTGACTACAGACTGTAAGTGTTGCTATACTGGATCTGGAGTAATGTTGGTTTAACAGTGTTTGTCTGGATATGCCTGTCGTACATTTCGTAATACCTGCCATGTCAGTTCCATGTATATGAGGAATCCCCATCTGGAGGGTCATCTGCAGACTGGGCAGTGTTGTGCTTTTGGTTTCATGTGTTAGCCACAATGCATCTATCTGTGGACTGCAGAAGGTAGTGTGAGGACTGCAGTCTGCAGATGGTGAAGGCCGTGACAGTTACTGACTTCATATCTCTCATAGGACATATGTTGCAACAAACCTTGTTACAATGGTAAATTTATGAGGTTATCACAGCAATATGTCTATACTGGCCCTGTGTATGTGCTGTCAGCCACATCTCTGTCAACCTTTGTACATATGTCGTGCATGAAATAGTGTCATCATATCTGATAACAAGCCAGTAATATATCAGATTGCTACACATGTCATGTACAGTAGGGGTTATATTTCATGACATAACCTGGACATTCTGTGCTTGTTTGTACAGTACTGAGGTCTGTGTAGTGATGGTGAATGTCGGCAGTGTGTGCATTGTTAATATGTACTTTAGCCTGTGTACAGACTGTGGTAGATGTCATTGTTCTAGCTCCCCTTCTATCTAATGTTACATATTGCCCCACTGTATGGTACCATTTGCCGTACATGTTTGTAGGGCCATACACACACTTGTCCCATACCACAGAGAGCCATCAAACCAAACTGTGAAGCAGCCCAGTATATGTAGGGTCATTATGTGAGTGGCACATATGAAGATGGTGTAGAACAGATAGTACATATACTGTAATATTATGCTAGCTTACCATATGTGGCTGTGGCTGTGTTCACATTGGTTGTGGTTATACACTTTCACACAGGTGCATCTTACCCTGTGCTGTGACATAGCTGCTGAGCCTGCTATATATGCAGGTACATGTGTATTCCCCCATACGAGATGTAGGCCAGTGTTGAGCCAGTCTGCCTGTAGCCTGCACAGTGCATTGTTACATGCCTAGCAGCTTAGTGTACTTACCCAGTGAGATGTCATGTGCATATACTTGCCAGATGTACTGCTGCCGGGCCTCCCTTAAAAGTCATGTATGTCAGACAGAGCAGTGGGATGCTGTACAGATGTATGTCAATATCTAGTGGGTAGTACATGTCCATGGCACCCCTGTACCAGCAGTCATTATGTGTCAGGCCAGACAAGAGTGTGTGAATCCAAAACCTATGGTGGCAAATGTATACCAGTCGTTATGTGTTATACCCATCAACATGGCTGTCTACATCCATATTGTCAGGCCTGGCACACATGTTGTGCACTAAGGGATTATATGTATACTTCTGGACTGTACAGGGTGTGTCCAAAGTTCCACATATATTGGCCAATATCTCTGCTGCACTCCACAGGGTCATTACATGCTAGTGGTGGTACTTTACAATGATTTCCTTAGGATGTCTGTCAGTAGCCAATGGCACACTTTATAAGCAGATGTCACCTTCCATACACACCATGTCTGTGAAGACAATCCCAATGACAGTAGCAATAGTCTAGTAATATAGCTGCTATACATACCTGACATCCCCTTGCACTACGGCTTTGGGACTATAGGGGCTGGGGTAGGGCTACACTCCATGTCCAGGACCTATGGTGCAAAATATATGTACATATACTTATCCAGATAGCCATATATATATATATATATATATATATATATATATATATATATATATATATATATATATATCTATAATTATACATGTGTACTACTTCCAATTATCACTGTCATGGCAACCACCTACTATAAATCCCTACAGCATGTGGGCGTGGTCCCTTTACATTTCCTGTGTGATGGACATTCTTCCTGTGTGTGGGCATCAGTGTTACAGACAGCAGGTAGTAATACCTCTTAAAGGAGAACCTGCACATTCAGAGCAGCCACATATTTGTAGGAGGATCAGGAACTACAGACTGTGAGTAGAGTTGTGTTATGCTTTGTATAGTACTGGTGTTACAGTGTGTGTGTGTGTGTGTGTGTACATACTAGTCTACCTTGGAATGCAGTCTGTCTGCATATCTCACTACTGTGGGCCTATCCTCTTGCTGGATAGAGGTATGCCTATCATGGGTTGTCCATCCACCACACAGGTCCTGTGTCAAATATCACACTGGCAATGTGTGTGTGTTGCATGCTTTCAGTACATGGCTACATCCATTTCTGTTTGTAACCTCAATTCCCTGAATAAGGGTATGTTGCAGACTATCCTGTAACACCAGCACCTTGCTTAGTGTATGGCAACAGTGTTCCACATATGTGCCTGTGTGCCAGCCTCTGTCCTCCCAACTACATACCAAGCTTTGCACATATGTCATGCTATTGGGGGTTATTCTGTTGTGGGCTGTGAGTATATCACACTGCCGTTGCTGTCATTAGTCCACTGCTGTTGTATCCCCCACACATACAGTGGGGTTGGGGCCATATATGTGTGAGCATCACCCACACAATACATGTTTGCCCTTATGTATTCCAGAGGCCAGTGTATGTAACACTGGTATATGGGCCTGTATTATTGAGTATAGGATGGGAGAACCATAAATGACCTAGGCTATTACAAAATGTGGGGGTACCAGGGGTGAGCTGCCACAAGGTAAATGGATGTATAGTGCCATATACTTCACCTATATTGACATTACTTACATTAATTGGGGTACTGCAAGCCTACTTCCTCCTGCCATACAGACTCTTCTGTTTGTCGGTGTGCTCAGGATGGTGTCAGTTATGCCTTGTTATGTATCATTTACAACCCATTTGATCACAAAACGTCTTTACCTCCTACTGAGTTTGTACAAAGATAGAGGCTGCTGAACTACACACCTGCAGTACATACTGTTGATTGTTTGGTGTCCTGTGGCCCAGTCTTTCTTCACTATTGTACAATTTGAAGGGCTTGGCCTGGACAGCAACAGTTGTGAACCTTTCCAGACTACTGTATTAGTGTAACTGTTTCACAGTTGCAGTACTCTGTTTATATGGTTGTCAGTATCTGAACAGCTATATGACATGGCATATAGAACTGTTATAGTACACAATTAAAGGATTCCCATTTCTGTAAACCTGTGTGTGGTGTCTTTCTTATGCCCTTTCTATGGGTATATGTTGCAGGCAACGATTAATATTTGTATGAGTGGCCCATACAGTGTCCAGTTATTCAGGTGTTAATTGTAAGCATAGTAGCTGTTCCATATTGTGTGCACCGTCTACATGTGTATCTTACTGTATGTATATATATATATATATATATATATATATATATATATATATGTGTGTGTGTGTGTGTGTGTGCAGTCACATATATATATATATATATATATATATATATATATATATATATATATATATATATATATATATAAATATCTGTGTCTGTGTATCTGTATCCTGGGGATGTTGATGGCTTCCACATATCACATGTCCTATGGGAGGCAGACTGTACTTGGTAGTGTATTGCAGGGCGCACGTGTTTGGCTGTGGGAGGGATGCCTATTCGTACAAGACGTATAGTGTGTGAGGCCTCTCAATTCCATTAACAGTACATGTGGACATATGTGTATTTGTTAATCTGCCATTGCTTTCTACAGATGTATGGCCATATATACCTATATAGATATATATATCTGCCAACATATATATAACACTATGTCCGTATATACCAACATAGATATATATCTGCGTACACATATGTAATGTGCTGTGTATATGTAGACATATAGGTGTAGACACATATATGTGTCAATTTAGGCATATGCATGTATATATGTGGATATATGGTGAAATATATGTATATAGAGTTAGAAAAACAATATATATATATATATATATATATATATATATATATATATATATGTGTGTGTGTGTAGATATATATATATATATATATATATATATAATATATATATATATATATATATATATATATATATATATATATATATTTATATATATTTATATATATATATACATATATAGATATGTTGTATCTGTTTAGATTTTTATATAGTTACACACACAGACATCTAGGTGTTGGTATACATTCTCTGTACCGTTGCATAATACGACTAGATGATAAGTGCCTTAATCACTCTGTATCCAACAGGCCATGTTCTGCCCAGCAACAAAATAAACAACTCCTGCAAGGCTCGAAACCAGGACCCTACACACCATGCACAAAGCGATTTACCACTAAGCCATGGAAGATAAACATAATCATGATGTTTTCACATACATATCATCCAGCCCAGGTATTCAACACTACAGGGAATGTATTCCACCATGTAGATGTATTTGCATGTGTGTATACATATATATATATATATATATATATATATATATATATATATATATATATATGTATATATATATATATATATATATATATATATATATATATATATATATATATATATATATATATACTCATATTTAAATGGATAAAACATATCTACATATGTAGTTATAGCTATAGAAATATATATATATATATATATATATATATATATATATATATAAATATATGCCAATATATGCATATATACATAGATACACATACATCTATAGATATATATGTATACATCCTTATGTCCACATATATACAGCACTAAAAATACATATATGTAAGCATATATATATGGGTCACAATTCAAAGGGATAAAATCATATCTCCAAAAACTGGAAGGCTGAAAGTATGTTTTCAGCATTGCACAATCTTGCAATAAATGCATCAAATGTGCAATGAGTGAATGTCACTATGCATTTGCTCATTGCAGATTCGGCAATTTGGGTGCGGATGGCACTATAGTGGGGATGGGGGAAATTTGCCTTTCCCCACTGTTGTGCGAACTCGGAGTTAGTATATTACAGTAGGGGGGTAGTGGGGGCGCAGTCCTCCAGACTGGAGGTGCAGGGGGGCTTGCCCCCCTGCATTACGATATGTATTCCAACTTGTAGTTCGAGAACCAGTGAAGCTGCTTTTAGATTTGCTGAGGTTTGAACTGTGGTGCAATTAGAAGTGACAGATTGGTCCTTTTGGTTCACAGAAAGGGCTATTTGAAGAAATGAATTTCTCTCTTTCAAAGGTAAACACATATATATCTATATCGGTATATTTGGACATACATCTGTAAATGAAATTGGGAAGATAAGCACAACATATATGTTCACATGCACCATTGATGGGTTTGAGAGACCCAGACAACATACATCTGGCACAGATAGGTATTCCCCCTACCGCCAAACACACCTGGCCTGCAATAAAGTCATATTTCTGACGAAAACGTTTGGTAATTGTGTGGCGTTAAAATAAACTTTCAGTTGCAACACCGAGCATTGAGCCTTTATTGTAAGCTGTTTTGCTACGCTTCCACCTTATTTTTGTTGGAGTTTGCCCTGGACCGTCTTTTTACTTGGTTTGTTTAGTTTTTTCGTTTTTGTGTTGTTGGTGGCCTGCAATACACTAACAACCTTAGCAGATCCCATAACCAGGACCCTACATGACAAGGTCAGTACATGTTAACAGTACTCCATTACAACTTTAGGATGTCAGGCTGGCATTACTAACATATCATGCAGTACAGTCAAGTGAAGTGTCATGCTTGAGTGAAGCCCCCCTGGGCAGGCACAGTAAGTAGCTGGGATCCCTCATAAGATCCAACAGGTATACACTTGACAATGGATTCACCAATGTTGGCAAGGACGTCCACAAATCCACCATGTCAGCTAGAAACTACCACCCAGTAGCCTCATGACCCTGGTCTGCAGGGACATGGAACATATCAACAATGAACCCATGGCCAATGTCACTGGTAATCCTAACACACGGGACCCCGCCAATGTTGGAGTCTTCAAATGCAGAGAATACAACCTGAACCTGGTATACCTCCTTGACACAATCATGACAGGTGTAGATGAGGGTTAGGAGGTGCACAATGCCTATGTAAATCATAGCAGGCTTTTGTACACCATCCCACATGTAGGAATGTGTGCAGATGTTAAGGGATCTACCTCCATTCACAGAATATGTTTCCACCAGGACTGCTTTACAAATGCCAACATTCCACAGGTGCCATCCCATGGACATACAGTCCTTCACAGGTCATAGATGTGTTAATGCCCTACTCCACATTGTAAGGTGTGCAGCACTACTGGGGTTGCTATAACTGACTGGGTGTGGTTGTTGTGGACACATCCACCATCATTGCAGTTATTGTTGCGTCTATCCCCCCACATAGCTGTCTGCAATACTGTACAGTGTATGCTATCAGGTTGTTAGTTGTTGTTTACACCATTCACAGTAGTTGAGTGCCTTACACCCTCCTAAGGGTAGGGCTATGCCACTGGCATTGGCACACTCATGTTACTGATGTGAGGATCACAGTAGAGTGGGGAAAGGGATATACACCCTGCTGTTTGCATGTTCAATGTCATCCACATTGCAGACTTCATATATAGCAATATGTGGTTGTGCCTATCCTTTCTTGGTGGGATAACCTGGGCAACAGATGTATTATCTGCATGGGGACATACCTCCATGTGTACAGTCTTGTATCTGTACTGCTTCCAAACCAAAGGGTCTGTGTGTTGTACTCAGCCATGTCATGTGTACCACTCACTACACTTACTGGTGTCCACTGTAGAAGGCCTGCTGACACCACTACACCCATAAGCCATGTGGCACATGGACAAACACAACACAGTCAGAATAGATAATGGTGAAAATAATACAACATTGTTAATTACAGCTATACTGCATCATGGCTGCACAGCTACACCTTCCAAGATATTAGCATTTCACTTTACTGCTGACAACATGCTACACAGCATTCCATTGTTACACTGTTGTACAATCACCCTGTGCATCAGCACCATGTTAGCCTTTCCCTGCATCAATGTTATGGATGACAGGATATGGTACAGGTATCATCATATGCACGGGGTGTGTTGTTGGTTTGCCAGAGGCCTAGGCTGAGCCATACAATTGCAAGTGTGTATGTGTGTGTGTGTGTGTGTGTGTGTGTGAGTGAGGGGGCTGAGTACTGTTATGGGCCAATGGTGATATGTGTGCAGGTATGTGGTTGCCCTAGGTTTGTTGTTTATGTGTGTGTGTCTGCATGCACACAGTTCCAAAATGTGGCTGCCCTATACAGGGATTTGTGAGACAGCTGCAGACTGTACCTGGCAGGGTTTGCAGTTCACCGTCTCCGACCATGGACATGGGACCTGTGCCTGGCAGGGGTGCTACAGGCAGTATCAGGTACAAAGCCAGATTGGATACTGTCCCCTGAGGTTGACAGATGTCCACTGGATCCAGGTCCCTCCTGGGACTGGCCAGGGCCATGTGCACATGGTCTGCTATGACGGTCTGTGGACAGCACCCCACACAGTGCTGGCACTGGTACTGCCACTGTGGGACTGGATGTGATTGGTGAGATGTCCATGGTGACCTCCAGCTGCTGGTGTTGCTGGCATATGTCCACATAGCCATCGCAACCATCCTGCCCTGTCCTGACACATGGACATGACATTGTGGATGAGATCCAATGTCTCACCCCACTGTCTTTCAATGACCTCAGTGTAATTATGAATGGTACCTGCTACATCACAGATGCTGTCAGTTACAGAGGTGTGATGAGCCCTCTGTGCCCTTAAACCCTGTCTGGTGTACCGTTCCATTCATGCCTGTGCCTCCATGACAGCCTGGAACATGTGTGTGGTTGATAAAAATGTGGCACATCTGCCAGAGGCATGATGACCAGCAGTGCTCCGACGAGAACCCCTGAACATCTGCCTATGTGGTACCCTGCCAGACATCTGGCTATAGCTGCTGTGTCCTGACACACATGCCAAGATACCACACTATCCTGGCCAATGCCAACTGTAGACTGCCCCTCAGGTAAGGCCAATGGTGATGAGGTATGTAGATGCAGTGTGACTGTGTAAGTGGATGGGGTGGATACTTGTGGGATGTCATTTGGTGGCCCAGCAGCAGCCCTTGATGACCTTGCCTGTACCTCAACACACCTATCCTCATGGTCACTGTCTGTATCAATGACATCAGATTCCCTGTGGGAGGGACCCAGCCCCACCTCACTACCTGTGAGGGGAAAACAGGGAACAGACTGTAAGATCTGTACATCACTGCTAAACAGTACATACACAA
Source organism: Protopterus annectens (assembly GCF_019279795.1). Classification (NCBI taxonomy): domain Eukaryota; kingdom Metazoa; phylum Chordata; order Ceratodontiformes; family Protopteridae; genus Protopterus; species Protopterus annectens. Next base: position 242,646,728 of record NC_056739.1, on the reverse strand, counting down.
ACACACACACACACACACACACACACACACACACACACACACACACACACACACACACACACACACACACACACACACACACACACACATGTGTGTGTGTGTGCAGACATGGCCACAAAGACATGCACAAATGCAGTCAACATACATGATAACCCATACACTCCACCAGACAACACCTACAGACAGCTCCAGCATCCCCATAACACACACAATAGCAGGTGATGGTGCAGTACAGTATCACACACAAACCTGTAATTACAAACATGTCAGCATGCAGGACATGTTGTGCTCAACAGCATGCAGTGCAACTGAAGTCAATCCCTGTTACCAACATCATACATAGCTGTGATGCATGACTTCTGTTAGTAGGTGATGGCCTTCCCCCTGGAGCACACTGGACCCATGTCCACAGCATTGCTGTGCATCTGTTCAGCACCCTGGCATGTACTGTGCACCATACCTCACAGGTGTGCACACCATTCAGGATGTGTATCTGTGTATCTGTGTGTCAGTTATATTTCCTCTGCTGCTCACAGCCTCTGTGTATTTCAGGATTATATGTGGACGCATGTTTAGTGAATGCTTGATGTGTATTCACAGATGTCATCATCAGTGGTGCATGTATGAGTGATAGAATACCATTAGACCAACCACAGACAGAATGTACTGTACCTATGGTGAGTGTAGAGACTGTTATTGACATGGCACTTTCTTCCATGACATGCCATGGTGCAACACTACTGCATATGTCACCACTACACATACCTGATATGTGACATATGACCTAGGCAGTCAATTGCATTACAAGCCATATGTGACAGTTGTGCAGATGCTGGTTGGGATGCATACCGTTTGTGGGTGTATATGTGTGCACACATATCATGATGGTGTGTAGCAATAATGGCTATGTGTACTACTGCGGCCACTATACCTGGCAGGGATATAGTAGCATGGGTCATCATCATGAGCCAGCTGTTGGTCAGTCAGGCTTGCAAATGTTCCCCAAACCTGCATGTTTGCATGCTAAAGATGTGCAAAGCCCTTGGAGGACATACAGTACCATCACTTAGTGCCGTGGAGTCAGGGTTATGTCAGCCACACTTCTTGATCTTGACTGTGTGCAGATAGATCCATTCTCAGTGGGTTTGTCTCTCCCCTCCAGTGCACTGTTGTGTTTCAGGATGACACACTCTCACCATCTCCTGCTACATTGCAAATGCTCGACATCTGTGGCCTACACATGTGTCATTACAGTATCTCAAACTAGGAACACCATGTGTACTGGCATATTCCCTGCCAATGCAGGGCAAACATGCAGGTGTACAGTGGCACCAGCATTGTACAGATGGGGATGGCATCCCTGGGTTGGGGTCAGATGTGGATTGTGCTGTGCAGCACATGCATCATAACTGTAACTTCCTGGACTTCTCCAACATGGTGCTGGTACATCAGATCACATTACAACACATGGCTTTGGCAATGTCCCACCATTATGCAGGTCATATCTGTATTGTAGTCCTGGCTGATGTTGCCTGTGGTACACATAGGTTCATAGGTGAGTACTGGTCTATTGGTCCTGGGGCCTGCATAAACCTAGTCACAGGGGTTCCCAGCCATGCACCACCCAATAATTGTATTCTCCTGTGCCCCTATCAGGCTGTGGCACAGACATACTACCCAGGGTGAATTCCCCATTTCCCATCCAGTTGGCAAGTGTTTTTGTAAAGAGGGCCAATGAGTAGCATTGCCTGAAATGAAGGGGTAGTTTGCTCCAGAGTGTGGGAATTCCCCAGGACAGGGCCCTATCTCTCCAGTATATTCTGTGTAATGTGTTGATGAGGTTTAGGACCCTGGAGCATGTGTTTGCAGCGGGAGTGGGATTTCTTTATGTGTAGCATGTTCAACTGATCTGTGTATGACATAGCTGTGTATGTTAGGCAGATGTCAGCTGTACCTGGGCAATTTGCACTGACGTGTAGCCATAGTTGTCTGAGACAGTCTGTGTATTGCATGTGTTTGTGGCTGGTAATCCCATTAGTGAGGTGTGTGCTCTGTCAGTGAACATGTACAGCCTGTATTATGGGTAGGTGTGTTAGACATGTACATGGCCTACACCTTAGCTATGACATGCACAGTGAATTGCCAAGCATAACCTTAGACCATACTCACCAGCATCCAGCCGCTACCTTGCTGGTATCCCAGATGTACCTACACTGAGATGAGATAGAGTTGATGTCAGTGGCCACAGTTGTGGCATTGCTACAGTGTGGGTGCAATATTACAGTAAAACAACAGCTTAAGTCCACAGTACTACAGATTATGCATAACTGCTTATCAGTACTACACAGCAACAGACTCCACATCTCACATATACATGCTCTACCTACAAAACAGTGGTCTACTAATATGCCTTGGTACCTTACCTCCATGATCCATGTCTGGTGTGTGGGTAGCACCCACCTCCATGACTGTATATGCCTAAAGCTCTTGTAGGTGGGCAGGTGCCACCAGGCTCATGGGCAGCTCCTCCACTCTGGTGAGGGGGGAATGGATGTTATGGCCCCCCCTGTTGCATCGTGGTCACACTGCACTGCAGCAGCACGGCGACGTACATGGCTGAGCAAGTCACTACAATGATGGCGGACCTGCTCATACATACAGCTGTGCATCTCCACCTCATTCACCCTGGGGACCACGTCATTCCACATGGTGGTCCACTCATGCTAGCCCTGGCTTGTCCTAGGAAAACAACAGCTAGTGGTGCTGGATGATGCTGGTGACTATTATGTCATCCTCAGCAACACTGTAAGTGAGATTCCTTGGGTGTGCCATACTCCCTGAAAGACATAAAGATGAAAATATGTCTGAGCAACTCACGTGGCATGTTTACTATAATACAATACACATATCAGTGCCAACATAATGTTCAAACAAAGCAAGTGGTATGTCTCCGGTTTATCTACCATTGGGACATATATTGTATTGTACAACACTTTCTGCTATGTGTTTATAGACATGCTCCCTGTGGGGACACTAGAGTTGCTGGGCAGTTACAGAGTATTTCACCTGCATGCCATCGTCACTGCCAGTATGTGGTATGCTTGCTATGTGATTGCTACACGTCTGCCATTCTGTGTTATTGGGGATATCTATGCATGATGTTGGAAATGTTCTGGGATTATGTGGACTATTACAACCCACATATGTTCCATGACAGTTACACAACAGCATGTGTCGGGGTTATTTGCCAGCAGGAACACCACTCACACCTAATGTGCACATGTTAACAGTCCACATCACATTCGTGACCCGCCATGGAACCTCATTATCTACTGTTCAGGCACTACCTTCATGTGGATCCACCTCAGGGGATGGTGTCCCCCCCAAGGAGCACACACAGACATATGTCTGTCACCCAGTCAGGTCCAGGGTCTTGTGCATAGGGAGCTCCACAGAGACATGGAGTATGTGCTACATCACCTGGAGGCATGCAGTACACATACACAAAGTTATTCATGCATGTTCTTCCTGCTCAGCCCACAGCCCAGGCATCTTTATGACCATGTAGGTGCTGTCGTGACTGTCCATGGGTGGGCACCATGATCCCTTTGTTCCCATATGAGGGCTCAATGGCCTCCACATTCCAAATGGAACTACCCATCCACAGTTTATTTTTCAATAATAATTATTTATTATTTTTCTCGTTATTCATACAAAACATATAACATAGAAATAAACCAATGATTATCAAACAAAATTTCTAACAACATTCTAAAACATATGTACACTATTTACATGAATGCTTCCATCATCTTCCACAGTTGCAAAGCTAAAGATTATTTTCTCCAGGGATTGTTTTTGTGATGGTAAAGTTCCAGATATTATCATATTATAAAATAAGTATAACAAAAGAATAGTTCAGATTTCATGTTTTAAGCCAATATAATATTGAATATTTGTTCTCACAGTTTCAAATTATGGGGGCTTTTGTTTTGGTTATTAATTACATATTTGTGAGCTAAAATGTGTTTTATCGCTAATATTCTAAAGTTATCCCATGAAGTTAGAGATGGGGTCAACCAGTTAGTAGCTATGTAGAGTTTCGTTAAAAGAAAAATATTGATGAGTATGATCATTTGGGATCTAGATAGGTTATTTGGAGGGATATGTAATATCATAAATTCCCAGGAAAGTGTTGAGTTTTGATAGCCATCCACAGTTTTAAACCACTACATATGTCATATACCAGCCCTGTATGCTGACTTGTTTGTCACCCAACCAAACCTACTTACTAATATGTGCCTATTACCCTTCACCAACATATATATCCCACCTTCTCAAACAATAGAGATGTGTTCTCAACATGGGTTACACAACACCCTCCACACTCCATTTTGCAGCCATGTACTGGTCCGTAGATATGTTGTGTATTGATGTGTGACTGATGTTCTCTCATACATGTCATGGTGTATTGACATATATATATATATATATATATATATATATATATATATATATATGGGTCTAGGTTATAAGATCGACAGCTGATATAACCGACAACGGATTAGCGGGCGCCAGATGATCGACACTCGGAAGACCGACGCTACGGATGAAAACTCCGACGCCAGGGATAGTGAGTTGGAAAGAAGGCTGTGTGAGTATGCGGTGGTGACGGACGTTAGGGTGCGACTAAGGTAAGTGTGGATAGTGACAGTCTGTGGGGATAGGGGTGGGTTAAGTGAGTTAGGGTTAGATGTTAGGCGGCGGGTTAGGTAAGTCTCGGTAGTAGTATTTTTGGGTTAGGGCGTTGGTTAAGTGAGTTAGGGTTAGGGCTGTGGAGTTAAGTAGAGTGGTAGTGGTAGTAGGCGGTTAAGTGAGTTAGGGTTTGGGGGTTAGCTGAGTGTGCGATAGTACGGACCTTAGGGTAGGGTTTGGGTTAGGGTTGGACATAGTTGTGTGTGTGAGGTTTAGTGTGGGTTTGTGAGGATTTTGGTGTGCTTATGTTCTGTGTGTGGTTTTGGATAAGGGGATGTGTTTTGTTAGTTGATTGTTGTTATTGTGTGTGCAGTGTGTGGGGTTTGTGTTTGTGGACCGGGTTACTTGTTTGTCGGGCATGTGAGGTGTCGTGTTTATGGTTTGTCGTTAATGTGGTGTCGATGTTTTTGTTGTCGGTGAAAGTGGCTGTCGATCTTATGACCTAGAACCATATATATATATATATATATATATATATATATATATATATATATATATATGTGTGTGTGTGTGTGTGTGTGTGTGTGTGTGTGTGTGTGTTTGTTTGCGTGTGTGTGTGTGTGTGTGTGTGTGTGTGTATAGCTATACGGTTCAGTATTCTGTATATGTGTGTATGTTTGTATATATATATATATATATATATATATATGTGTGTGTGTGTGTGTGTGTGTCTGTGTGTCTGTGTGTGTGTGTGTAGATATCATTATATGTTTTTTATATACCTATATATATGTATAACTGTCTGAGGTTATGTAGACATACACAGTCACACATATATGTATCTGTATGTGAGGTGCATACAGGCATCTGGCCCACACTCTTGTAACTCTCTTAACTTCCAGCTGAACTGTTCTGCCTTGCTGCAACATAGACAGGTGTCACATGTGAACACAGTCTAACATTAGGGGGATATATATGGTGACAGATTTTAGATAAGCATATTATACTTCTATGGCAGTTGGGCATGCTATTCTACAGTTTAACATTACTGTCCTACAGGTGGTGTGGTCTCACACCTATGTGTCTATCATGGCAGTATTAATACCACCACCAGCCATTGGCCACAGTAATGTACAGTACACAGATATCATGGGTCACATCTTTGCCAATCACTGTTTATCTGCACAGTTGACAGGTATGTCCCACTGCCCACAGGGACTGACACTATTGTCCAGAGCACTTCTTGAGCAAAACATCATTACAGGAACAAGTACTGATGGCACATATATAACATTTCACATTATACATCCTATTCTCCTATGCCATATACTACCTGCAAGTAAATACATATCTGTTTCACATATCTTTTATGTTTTTTCCACTGTAACAAAACCCTGAGTGTTGTTACTTTTATTAAAGTTATTTTTTTTGTCTCTCTCTCTCTCGGTCTCTCCAGTAGAGTGATTGAGCTGGTTTGAATAGATTGCAGCATGCTTTTGTAGGTATTGCACATGATCAAGTGATAACCTCTGCACCAGTCAGTGTCCACCAGTTGCTAATTGCATGCAGCCTGCTGTGTAATACTTCAGATAACCACTGTCATGGCAACCCTGTATTTCAAAATGCTGACTTCTGTGGGAGTTGTCCCTTCACCTTTCCAGTATGGATGACATCCTTCTTGTGTGTGGAAATCAGTCTTACAGACAGCAGGTAGCAATACCTCTTACAGCAGAAGCTGCAGACATAGGGCAAATACACATTTGGGTAAGGTTCCAGACCTACAGACAGTGTGAGTAGTGTTGTTGTGTGCATTGCATCTTGTTGGTCTTACAGGGTTTCTGTGTACATTGTACTTTTGTATGGAATGTTGTCTGTCTGTATAACTCTCAACTGTGGGCCTATCCATATGATACCAGGAGGATTGGCTGTTAGGTTTTGTCTGTGCACCACACAAGTATTGTCCAAGATATATCACTGGCATTCTGTCTGTTGAGTGCTATCAGTACATGGCTACATCCATTTGTATTTCCATGTTGTATTCCTGCATAAGGGTATGCTGCAACAAATCCTGTAACACCAGCAATTTCCAGGGTGTGTAACAGCGATAATGCAAATATGGCCCTATGTTCCTGCCTCTGTCCTCCACATATATGCCAGTCTTTGTCCTGCTGTGATACAGAAAGGGGTTGTTAGGTAATGGCCTATCATTATTTATTGCTAGCATTACTGCTATCATCCCAGTCATGTCATGGACTCCCACACCAACTGTTGGGCCAAGTCCATATATATATGGGTGCAACAGCGGGAGAACACATGCCCTTGTACATTCCAGAGGTAAGTGTGTGGTACACAGTGTTCCTTGACCTTGTACAGCCTTTTATGGGGGGGTTCAATGCCGTTAACCTAGGTTGTGACACCTTTTCAGGGATATAACAGTTAAGATGAGGGTCATTCAGTGTGATAGTGAGATGTTATGTTAAGCAATGTTATGTACAAGATACTGTGTCATTAACACAAGTGCTACTTTCCCCTTAGGGCTTGACTACAGGGTGTAATTGGAGGCTGGTGAACTACATCTGTAATTGTTGATTGTTACGCATCTTGAAGGCTAATCCTGTGTCTACTGTTGTACTAATTGAAGGCCTAGGCCTGGACAGCATAGTATGGAATATATCCACATTGCTTGCATCTACTGTTTTGTATGGGCCTTGCATTCATCACTGATTACATATTTTAAACTTTATCTGGTGTAAGTCCTGGCATACATTATTTTATTTTATAGTACACAAATAAAGGTTGTCTGTGTATGCGTACCTGTGTGCCGTCTCATGTCCTTTGAATTATGGGTGGTAATATTTTTAATGTCAGTATTCTCATTTGTGGGAATGGTTGTCACACTACACATTTCACAGGTGGCAGTTAAAGGGATTGTGACTAAGGGATATACTTTGCACCCAGTACTTCCACACTACTTCTACATATGTATGGCTACTAATACCTTTTGTCTGTGTATATGTGTATGTACCTATATCTCTCTCATATAGCTATATCTAATATATATATATATATATATATATATATATATATATATATATATATATATATATATATATATATATATATATATATATACATATATATATATATATATATAGCTATATGTGAACATATTTATGTATCTATATACAATTGATCTTATATCATTATTTGTGAGTCATATATATATATATATATATATATATATATATACATATAGCTGTCTATCTTTCTACATTTACAGATATATACCTGTCCATATGTCCATGCATGTACGGCTCATATTTTGGCCTGTACATCATTCGCTTGCCAATTAACATGAATGATCACAGCATTGAAGTCAGTAACTAGTGCCAACACTTTTGTGTTTCAGACTTCATCTCTTTCTACATATGTGTTCTAATACATATAACTGTGTAACTAGCAACATTTTAAGTGTATTAGAGCATTAGTTGACATATATCCCTATTTGAACCCACATTGTGGCATACTTTGTCCAGACTTCTTCCATTAACATGTTGTGTGGTGTGATATTAATATATTTCCTGTACTGTTGACTGATTGTGCTGGATGATATGTTTGTGAAAACATCAGTTCATGTATATTTGCCAGGGTTTAGTGGTAAGTCACTTTGTGTATGGTGTGCAGGATCCTAGATTCAAGACTTGCAGAGACAGTTTGTTTTGTCACTGGACAGAACAAGGGCCGTTGGATACAGAGTGATTATGGCACTTTTAAGCAGTTGTAAGCGGGTTTGCATGGGTTTGCACAATGGCAAGCACTGCTAACCTCTGCTTATGTTTTCTTTCACTCAGTTAGTTTCAGAATTGCTCAATCTGTGTAGGCATAGCTTACCCCCGTGCAAACCCATGCAAACCCACTTACTGCTGCTTAAAAGTGCTTACTGCTGCTTATCCCTGTGATAATTTCTTTAAAAGAAAATAAAAATGGGTCGATAGGAAAGTGGTGAAAAAGGGGCACAAAGAGGGAAAGACAGTAGAGAAAATAGCTAGGCATGTGCAGGAAGGGTATAGGAAAGGTCCATAGCTGCCCATTTCTTCTACATTAACAGCTGTGCATATACAGTGAATTTGGAAGTAGATTTGGATCCTCAAACCCCTAGGAGAGGGGTGAGGACAACATACATTCATTGTGATGTCAATTAGACCAGATTGTATGTTTCCAGTGGACACGTGTGCAAAATGGACAGCTATGTATGGGGTGAGATTTTTTTTTGTGGGAACAGATTGCCCATTTTTTTTCAGGTGAGAGTGGGATGTTGGGGAGGTGTAGTAGGTATATTTGGGGAGGTAGGTTTGGAAGGCTAACAGACAAGACAAGCAAGATGTATACAGGGGTGGTATATGACACATGTTGGAGGTAAACACCTTGGATGGGGAAGGGTGCTTGGAAGTTGCAAGCCCATGAGTCCCCAACTGGAAACTGTGGGACTGAGGTCCCCACCCATCGGAAGCAACTTCATGCAAAGGTGGCTGTGCTGGGAGCTGTGTAGGAGGGGCAGGCTCACCCTGTAATTGCACCACTCGGCCCTCAAGCTGGCGTAGCCGGTCTCGATACCGATCGATCTCCCTATGCACCACGGCCCAGACCTATTGACAGGTGACAGGTTTCCCTTCACGCCCACTCTGAGGGGGCACGAGCCCCATCCCCTGCAGTGGTTCCACCCGAAGGTGGCGCAGGGTCCACGGAGGAGGAGTTCCCAGGTTAGGCCCTAGATGTGCTGGTGCCCGGTGACATGGTCAGCTGAGGTGGGATAGGTGGGTCTGCCGGGACCTGCCTTCCCATACAAACTAAGTTGTAGCAGGTTTATGACAGATATGGGTTAGTAACAGACAACAGCATCCAGGATTAGTTATAACAGCATGCATAGGTATTCCCATTAACCCAAAACACCAGATTTAACACAGCTGCAGAGCAAGCAGAACACATGCACATATGGAACAACAGTGGCCATTACAAGAGTATGCAGGTTTCATTGATGGCAACAGGCCACCAATATGGGTGTAATTTAACATGACACATGCATAGAAACAAATGCGAATATTTGTAAACCATTAGGACATATGTCCCAACAGATATTTGGAGTGTACACATACCAGTTGAGGGGTGTCATTGGGTTATTTTGCACATATGGTAGGGGTGTGAGAGAGTTCATTTAACAACTAATATATCCTTGTAGTTTTCACAACATTCTTAGTCACTGCAGTAATCTTTTCCTTACATGTATTATTACACTACCCAATGGCCTTATATTGCACACTGGTATGTTTATAGATTATTATATATGGGACCTGGGTCTTACATACAGGTGTGACAAGATGCAGGTGTTAATGCAACATATGTTGAGAATTGCTGTCATACACTTTGGGTGAGGTGCTAGAATGACAGGTTTGTTTTCATATAATTCTATGACTATATACATGTTTGACTATCAGTTATATGCCATAAATGGCTGCCTACATTTCTTTTATCATTACATTGATTTTTCAGGGGGGTGGGGTACCAGGCTGGTGATATGGGCCATTTATCTGAACATGCTGGACAGATCGGAACAGTTGTGGGGTATGAATATGCATACAACTTTCAATTTGAGCATTCTAGCAAATTATGTACAGTTGGGTGTAATTATGCATATAGCTTTCTATCTGAACATTGTAACAAAATCTGTACAGTTGTAGGGTATGATTATGCATACAACTGAGTAGCACACCCAGGATTCAAATCCCTGCTGTGTGTGACAAAAAAATACAGCTAATATCACAGTACACTGTGTTATCAGGGAAATGATGTAAATCTTTCTACTGTTTTCTGTCTAAGTCTCCCTCACTTGTACAATATGACTGACCTCTTGGCACTTCCAACATTGTTATGCAGGACTTCATACACATTTTATCTGCATACCACAGTGTGGGTGACACTGCTTAAAATACAACAGTACTATTTATAGTATGCAACAGTTCGCCAACATAGGTTCATAGGTGGGTACTAGGCTATCTGCCCGAGGGCATTTATAAGCCTAGCCAGTATGTGTCAGCTTTTGCCACCCCATTGATTAATTAACTGAGCCTCTGTCAAGAAGAGCCAATGAAGTGATCCCAGGGGTGTATTTTCTTTTATCCATCCACTCATTAAGGTTTCTCTTGAAGAGTGTTAGTGAGGGGCTCTGCCTAATGTAGTTAGGAATTTTGTTCCAAAGCATGGGGAGTCTCTGTGATAGGAATATATCCCTCCAGAATGTTCTATTTATTGTTATGGTGAGGTATTGCTCACTAGAGTGAGCGGCTTGCAGTGACTTGGATTTCTTTAGGTGGAGCATGTCCATCAATTCTAAATTGGACATGGCTTTGAAAGTCAGGCAGATATCACCTCTGAGTATGGGATATGCCACTAAGTACAGCCAGAGTTTTTCCAGTTGGGCTGCATAGGACATATGTTTGAGGCCAGTAATCCTCTTGGTGAGGTACTTTGGTGGTCTTTCCAGCTGTTGGAAGTGTCCTGTGAGGTACATCCTAAATGAGGCATTGCACTCTATGATGGGTCTGATGAGTGACAAGTAGAGGGGCACTATAGCCTCTTTATTTCTAGATGTGAACATTTTAGTAATTAGATGGGCTACATAGAAGGATTTCCTAACTACTTTGGCAATATGATTGTCAAAGGAGAAATTACTATCTACCTGGGTCCCCAGATCTCTTATTACCTCTTCTATATTAAGGGGGCTGCCACCTATGTGGTAATTCGTGGGTGTTTTGTTTTTCCCAAACTGGATGACTATGCATTTTTTGGAATTTAGCTTGAGACCATGACTTTGACACCAGTTGTCCATCTCAGCAAGGTCCTTTTTGAGAATGTCCGTGTCAGCCAGGGAGTCAATTATGGCTCCCAGTTTGCAGTCATCGGTGAACTTTGTTAGCCATACTCCTCCTGTGTTTGCCTGTACTTCTAAGAATATATGATGAACAGTAGGGGTCCCAGGACTGAGCCTTGTGGGACACCACTTGTGACTGGTTTAGAGTTGGACCTGGAGCCCACTATTCTTACCGTGTGAGTTCTGTCTGTAAGCCAGCTGGCAGCCCATCTCATGATGTAGGGGTTTATGTTCAGGCTGGTGAGTTTTTCTATAATTCCCGCTTGGGGAATGGTGTCAAAAGCCTTGGCAAGGTCAAGGTAGGCTGTGTGAACCACCTTCCCTTCATCTATGGCCTTGGTGACTGTCTCGAAGAAGTCAACCAGGTTTAGTAGGCATGATCTGCTCTTAACAAAGCTGAACTGGGTCGGGTCAAGTGTTTGGAGGTTCCCAATGTCTTTATTAATGAGTTCCATGATGATGAGCTCCATAGCCTTGCAGACCAGGCTTGTCAGGCTTATGGGGAGATAGTTACAATGGTCAGTTGTGGCCCCTCCTTTGTGGAGCGGAATAACCATTGCTGTGCACCATTCTATGGGCATGTAGCCTGTGGAGAGGCTGAGGTTGAACAGTGTGTTTAGGTGGGGGGTTAGTTTGTTCTGTAGTTGGTGCAAGACCCAGCCTGGGACACCATTTGGCCCCATTGATGCTGTGTTTTTGTTTTTTGAAAGGGCTGTTTTCACCTGTGCATCTGTGATTTCTGGGACACTACACTTTTCCGGTATTGTTGTGGGCCCTTTTGTGGGTGACAAGGGGTGAAGTTTGCACTGAATCTATCTGCCAGGATGTTGGCAAAATCAGTAGGTTCAGTATATTTTGTGCTATTTTGCACAAGCTCAGAGCATATCTGTGAGTTGCCACTTAGAATCTTGAGATAACTGAAGAAGGCTTTGTGGTTATCTTTTGAATCCTTGGCTATTTTTCTTTCAAAGCTAGCCTTGGATTATTTTATGAGGGACCTTAGTTTCTTACTGATATTGATCAGGGATGTCTTTCCTTCTTGCGATTTGCTTTTTTTTCTGAACTAGTTTCCTCCTTCTATTGTATAGGCTGTTTATGGCAGGGGTCCACCAGACTGGTTTCCTTCTCTTAGGGGAGTGAGTCTTGGTTTTGCTAGGGATGGCATGATCCATGCATCCTTGTAGGTGCTCATGGAGTGCATTTGTAAAGGTTCCTGCATCTTGGATACTGTTATCTTTTAGTGTGGGGGCTGTGAAACGTACCACCTCTGTCTTAAGTAAGGTGAAGTTTGCTATAGAAAAGTTTTTCACTGTGGTTTCCTTGGTTGGGGGTGGTGGTGTGGTGCGGACATCCAGAGTGATTAATTTATGGTCTGATCTAACCAGTGATGGGTTGACATCCAGCGCAGAACACCTGTCGCCCATGTTGGTGATGACCAGGTCCAATATGTTTTCACCTCTGGTAGGGGAGTTTACCAGCTGATCCAGGGCATTTGACTTGATAAATTTCAGGATGTGCTGGACCTGGGAGACAGTACTTGAGTATTTTTCCCAGTTAACGGTAGGGTAATTGAAATCCCCAATATCAGGGTGTTCAGTAGGACCTTTGTGTTTTCCATTGTCTCCGGAAAGGTGGAGTGGTGGTCCTGGGTCATGAAGGGTGATCTGTAGCAGGCCACAATTTGCATTGCAGATTTGACCGATGTTAGTTGCACATGGATGATCTCAGAGGTATCGTGCTGCGCCACTAACCTGGTGGTGTAGGTATCCTTGATGAGTATGGATACACCCCCTCCTTGTGTGTTTTGGTCCATGTTCTGTGGCCGAAATGTATGGTATGAGTTGTAGCCCGGTAGTGCTGGGATGCTCTGTGGAGCCTTGAACCAAGTTTCAGTTTCTGCACAGATGTTGATGTTCTCCATACTGAGGAGTGCTTTGAGCACATGTATTTTGAGATTTAAACTCCTGGCGTTGAGTAGCATAACCCTCATTTTTTTTTATTTGTACTGTTTATGAAGGTGGGCTTGACTTTTGAGTCTTGCCTAAAAATGGCACTATGGGGACAGCAAAAGCCTTGGTCAGTATTCGAAAGTCTAGGGGTGACAGGTGCAAGTCATCTCTTGCAAAGCAACAAGGCTTGTCGAGCATGTCGTCCCAGGCTGACAGACACTGGATCCCCTTTGAATGACACCAGAAGCTTAGTCAATTGTTGAAATTGATCATTTTTTTCTTTATACTGAGGTTATCATTCTTGGTGAGGGCAGGATGCTACTCAGGGTCAGGGTCATACCCGCCTGGGCTACATGATCAGACAGCTCTTCCATGTCTCTTCTCATGTAGTCCAGGGAGGTACATCTCAGGTTATTCACATCAACATGAACAATGACAGTCATATTTGTACTTGTTCTGGATTGACCTGAGTGCCTGTGTTATGTGGCAGATTCTGGCTCCTGACAGGTAGCTAACAGTAACCTTCTCCTTGTCCAGCCTAGTGAGTGGGACGTCAGTGTGCCTGACTATAGAGTCACCTATTACTAGTGTGTTATGTATGTTATTTTGCCTTAAGGGCTGTGATTGTACAGCACACTGATTTTGTGTTTTATGTGTTGTCTGGTTTGTGATGGGAGGTGCAGGTTTTTTGGGTGTCTACTTTGGGGGTCTCTGATGCTTTTGCAGATTTTTATTTAGAGCCTCTGAGTATGATTTCATGTATTTATGTGTATTTTTTGCCAGTGCTGGTTTAGTATGTCTATGCGAGGTTGGGGGTGTGGTGCAAGTGTTAACCTTCTCCTCATGACTGCCTGTTCCAGTCTTGGGTGGAGAGAGCTTAGCCTCCAATTTAGCTATATAATTGCATTTCTCACATATGTTAATGTTTTGTGGTAGGAGGAGAGGGTTGTTTGTGTACATGAGGCAGTTGTAACATTGCCTCAGGACACCCAGGTTCACCAGCTGGACTGGAGAGCATACCTAAAATTGCCCTTTGGTCATGCCTGAATAGTAGGGTAAGCTGCTTAGTTGCTCAATTGGTGAGGGATGAATAATGAGCCTTGCCCTGCTGGGAAATCAGGTGTCAGGGTATATTGTGCTTGCTATTAGGTCTGAGCAAGTGCTGGACTGTAGGATGCTTTTTAAGTGCTTAGGTTGAGAGTTAGACTACTTTCAAGGGAAAAACTGAGGAGGAGACTTGGTGGAGCCGGGAATAATTTTGCCCTAGCTAACCGGTGATGCCCAGACGTGCAAAACCATGCAAATGCATTTTTTACAGCAGAGAAATGAAAGAGATATAAATTAGCCCAAAATGGCCTATAAACTACTAACTTTCTGGGCTGGACCCACTCCTCCAGGGACAGATGGCTGTTGAAAGCTCCCTCTCTCACAGGTGAAACCTCCTTCTATCTAAGTAAGGTATGGGCAACTCAAACTTATAACACAGCACTGATTCAGCACTAGCCTGAAAACTGGACTATACTAGCTTAGAAAGGTGGGAAACAAGGAAAACATTTTTGAAAAGATGGCAAAAACTGTAAAAAATACACTTTAAATGACTACAAACATTAAAAATACACTTAAAACAGCTTTAGATGACAAGCAATCAGAAAAGGCTTTTAAACAAATTACCCAATTAACCAGTAAGAAATCTCAAAACTGAGCCCTGTTCCTGTAGTCTTCAATCAGACAAGTTCTAACTGCACACTCCTGCCATGGGGGTGCATGGGAATCTTCGCCAAAAAAGAAGGCCTGGATTAGTGCTCAAGTTATACAAACAAAGCTAGATTCAGCAGGCCTGAATCTAGTTTATGTGACAGCAAACAAGGCACACCAGTTTCAGTAAGAAACAGTTCAAATATGCAGGCACTATAAGTCTCTAACCAGAAATTCCCAGCTCAGAAGGGCAGAGTCCAGCCTCTCCTCCCACAAGAGTGCAGACCACAAACCTTCTTAATGTAAAATGACTGACCTGAAGCCCAAGTACTTAAACAAAACTAATACACTTTTAGAATAACAGACACTGAGCCTTCAATCAGCAGTTTTTATTTTATTTTATTTATTTTACATTTGTTGACCGGGATAGTCCGACTGGATACATGTCCATTTTTAGCGGAGGCCCAGGGAGAAAAGCTCCACATGGATAGTAAGTTACATTCATATTAGATAAACAACATATCACAACATTTGATAATTAATACATATCAAGAAAAAATACATTCACATTTAGATACCAGTTAATTCGTGATAGGCTCATAGATGAACATACTTTATTGCCTAAGGTACCCCTATGTTGCTATGGAGACTGAGGAAGTGAGGGATTAGTCTGGTTTAGAGCACTGGCAGAGCCAATGGGTTTTAAAGTTGTAGAGTAGACCTTTCTTGAATTTGTCTTGGGAGGTAGCATTGGTAATTTGGGGAGGAAGGGAGTTCCAAATTTTGCCAATGGCATTGGCAAACAGAGAGTCACCACCTAGATTACAGGATTTGATCGTTTGTACAAGTAACATGTTTGATGAGCACAGACTGTTTAGATTTGTGTAGGGGGTTATTAACTCAATGCAGGAATATTGTCTGGTTGATTGAGAATTTTAAATGCTACTGTTAGTTGGTTATGCTTAAGTAGGTTTGGTAGTTCAATCCAACCAAGGTTAAGTAGGTTAATACAGTGATGGGTTTTATAGGGCATGCCTGAAGCAAATCTAGCAATATGATTATAACAACAGCTGAGTTTGTTTAGGTCTGATTTTTTAAGGTTAGTGAGTATGGGGAGGCATATAAGAGGGTGGAGAGAAGATGTGATCGGGCAATGGCCACTTTTGCCATGGGAGTCAGAAAGGACTTTATTCTATATAAGGGCCCCAGTTTTTTATTAACTATTTTAATAGTTTGATTGATATGCAAATCAAATCTAAGTTTGTTATCGATGGTAACACCTAGTAGTTTGGTGTTGTTGTCAGGGGAGATAATAGTACCGTTCTTGGATTGTACAGTAAAGGGGAAGTGGGTAGGTTTATGGGTAGGATGGAAGAGTAGCAGCTTGGTTTTCTTTGGATTGAGGATCAAATGGTGACCCAACAACCATTCTTCTACTGTGGTGAAACAGTTTTGGGTTTTAGTTTAGTTCCCAACTTAGAAGGATGTAAGCGACCTGTCCTGCCACAACAGTGCACACCACAAACCTTCTTAATGTAAAACAACTTGTCTGAAGCCCAAGTGCTTAAACCAAAAGGCTTAATATGACATCTACACTTTAATCAGGTTACTACCAAGCAGTAATAAATACAATTGAATACTTTTAAGAAGGCCTGGATTAGTGCTCAAGTTATACAAACAAAGCTAGATTCAGCAGGCCTGGATCTAGTCTATGCTACAGCAAACAAGGCACACCAATTTCAGTAAGAAACAGTTTAAATATGCAGGCACTATAAGCCTTTACCCAGAAATTCCCAGCTCAGAAGGGTAGAGTACAGCCTCTCCTCCCACAAGAGTGCAGACCACAAACCTTCTTAATGTAAAATAACTGGCCTGAAGCCCAAGTGCTTAAACCAGAATTAATACACTTTTAGAATAACAGACACTGAGCCTTCAATCAGCAGTTCCCAACGTAGAAAGATGTAAGCTACCTATGCTGCCACAACAGTGCAGACCACAAACCATCTTAACGTAAAACAACTGGTCTGAAGCCCAAGTGCTTAAACCAAAAGGCTTAGAATGATAGTTATACCAAGCAGTAATAAATACAATTGAGTACTTTTAAGATAACACAAAAGCAAAATAAAGTAATAAAGTAGGAAGAAACACAAATACAGTGAAAGCAGATGAATAAAGTGCAATTTTTCTTTTTTTTTGAATGAGCAAATGAGATAGGCCCAGGAAGAGTATCCAAATGCAAATTTATAAGATGGGCGGGCAGTTTCAAAGTCACCAAGATTAACACGAAAACAAAAGCAGAGAGGGTGGGTGGGGAAGTAACTGAAAAAACAGAGCCACAACTTCCAGCTAGATAGCATGCAATGCAACACAAATAAATCAATTTAAATGCTGTATTATTTGAAAAAAGTGCAGATAAAGATTTACTTAAATTCACTTATATGTCCAGTTGATTGCAGGTAAGTCTTAGCTGACCAAAGCTCAGAGTTTAAGCAGAAAATAATCCAAAATGTACCACTTATATAAGGCAGAAACTGAATATCAATGAAGTGAAACTTCCCCCACTTATCACTGGCTATGCAGGAATTCTAACTAGCACTAAATTCTAACAAGCATTAACTGAAAAAACAGAGCCACAACTTCCAGCTAGATAGTATCCAATGCAACACAAATAAATCAATTTAAATGCTGTATTATTTGAAAAAGTGCAGATAAAGATTTACTTAAATTCACTCATATATCCAGTTGATTGCAGGTAGGTCTTAGCTGGCCAAAGCTTATAGTTTAAGCAGAAAATAATCCAAAATGTACCACCTATATAAGGCAGAAACCGAATATCAGTGAAGTGAAACTTCCCCCACTTATCACTGGCTATGCAGGAATTCTAACTAGCACTAAATTCTAACAAGCATTAACTGAAAAAACAGAGTCACAACTTCCAGCTAGATAGTATTTAATACAACACAAATACATCAATTTAAATGCTGTATTATTTGAAAAAAGTGCAGCTAAATATTTACTTAAATTCACTTATACGTCCAGTTGATTGCAGGTAGGTCTTAGGCAGCCAAACTCAGAGTTTAATGACAGAAGACTAAACAGAAGCACTCCAGGGGTTATACCTTTACTCACAGACTATTACACATGTATTTCTACTGGTACAACACTTTCTAAGGCTCTTATATTTATTTATTATGACAGTACATGGAGACTAATTACTAACCTACCTCACGTCGCAGCCTTTACAACCTAGCATCATGGGCTTGCTGGTTTGCAGCCCACTCATCTGCAGCTGTTGGAGGAATACAGTGATATTTAGCCATACCTATCCATAGTATACACAAGCTAGGCAATTCTTAACTACTTAGTAGAATGAGTACTTACTCAGTACTGGGGCATTAGCCATCTGCCGAGACTCCTGGATCCACTGTTCCAGTACATCCCCTCTCCACTACTTCAAGTCAGCATGGTGGTGCCTGACCTGCTCACCAGTCCGGGGATACCTGTGGCACTGCTGAGATCACGGGCAAGACTGTCCCAGGCCTCTGTTTTATACTGCGAGCCCTGGTAGTTGCCCTGCAGTAGTCTCTCCTCATGGTGTTTTACCAGGAGCCATACCATGATTTTTGACTCCTGGATGCCCCAGCGCTGTGCTCTAAAATGAGTGCCTTCAGCCACACTAGGCATTCTGCCTGCAGTAAGAAGCTACAACCAGTTATGGAACATATTCCCGCCTGTGGGATTTAAATACAGCCAATTACCTGCACTTTTCCATGATTGGCCGGGTTTGAAAAGGCTAAGCTATGGGCACACCTGTTTACCTAAGGTTGGCATTGCTTAAAGAGGTATACCGCTAGACAGATTGGATTGGCTCCCCTACACATTGCTTACTCTTACTAAGTTGAGCTGTGCTGAGGTTAGCATTGCTTAATAGTTAATTAACACTATATTTGCCTTTTGGCAGTGATTTATTATTCATTGCAGGTTCTATATGTGTCTGGTATTCATGATTCTACACTTCTACTGCTTCTACACTATTACAATAACACCTCACATCTATGCTTACTGCAGTACTCCAGTTCACATATTTATGTTATGTAGCTGGTTATACCTCTTCACATTGTACCTAGATTCAGTTCACATGTTTGGTTTGATTTTCCTGTATTGAGGATTAGTTTGCTGATATCTCATTCATATTTATTGCTATGATGGCTTAGTGGTTAACTACTGTGACTATAGTGTACAGGGCCCTAAATTAAAGCCTTGCAGAGGTAGTTTATTTTATTGCTGGGCAGAACATGGGCCTTTGGGTACAGAGTGATTAAGGCACTTTAAAGCAGTTGTAAGTGGGTTTGCATGGGTTTGAGCGACAGTAAGCATTGCTAACCTCTGGTTACAGTTTTTTACACTCAGCTTCTACTTTGCTTAATCTGTGTGGGCAATGCTTACCCATGAGCAAACACACTTAAACACGCTTACTAGTGCTTATATATGCTTACTACTGCTTATTTGTGCTTAAACTTGCTTACTAGTGCCTTTTTCATTATGACACTGACACTTCACCTGTGTATTTAATGCAGTACTCCAGTTCACATTTAAATGTTATTTAGTAGGTTATACAGCAAAAAGATGTAAAAATATGTTCATATACAGATTTCACATGGAAAATGATACGTGCTGTAGTGGGACTCGAACCGGGAATGCCTGTTCATTAGGCAGATGCTCTAACCACTACACTATTGCTGTGTCATTTGCATATATATTCCTTGTTATCCTATTCAGCCTTTTCAGCTGCTTTACCTGTAGCTAAGCAATGGGCAACCCCACGCAACTATAATTAGCTGTACTTGGGGTTTTAAAAAAAACATAAAGGGGTTGCCTCTTTTTATATTTATGCCCTGTTGCTGTTGTACACATGAGGGACTGTTGGTGGGGATATGTGGACACCCATGAGCAGTCTTGCTCATTTATTTACAGTTTCTGCTGATCTACTTTGCAGGGGCGTTTTTATTCTGATAGCTCTGCTCTCAGACCCTCCCCCTGCACTCTTCCACACTCTGTGCAGGATTAAGAGGTCAGGCAGCGTGCCTTCATTAATATGCATGGCATGCTGCCATCCTTCTCCTAAACTGACACTTCCATGCAGGACTAGATTAGTCCTGCATGGAAGATTAATAAATCCGGGGAATTGTCTTTATTCAACACGAGCAGAGTAATTTTAAGTGATTTAAATATATTTTAACTCATGTTCTTGATATTATCATATGGTGGTGTGGTGTGTTGTTTCTATCTCTTCTAAGTTTAAAAGGTTTTACATTGGATTGATTGGTGGTTTTTAAGTTACAAATGTCATTAATATGCTGATTTGCTTCACAGTGGTCAAGTTCATTTATATAATGGCATTGAAGGGATTGAAGCAAAACAAGTTCCTTGCTTAATTTTATGTAGGCGTGCTTTGGGTTATTTGAATTAAAAAGTAAAACCAGAAATGGCTTACATGTTTCATAGTCCAATGAATGACTGGTTCTACTGATTTATCTAAAACAGTGGCAGTATTTTAAATCAGAAAAGTAATTATTGGCATTTTATATTCTAATTCTTGAATGTACATCTGCAACACTTCCAAAAATAAGGAAAATCTTTTTTTTTTTAATTTGACATAATTGACTCTTAATCTGTGATAAAAGAAGGGAATCCAGCATAGATGTTCAATGAAGCATAGTTCTTTAAACATTTTATCCTTTATTTGTTTCTGTTTAATAAATTACATCTGGAAAGCTTGTTTAGACCTTTGTAATCTGAAACAGAGAGTGCAACGAAGCATAGGGCTATCTCAACAGAGTTAACAAATTCATGTATATTTATGTGATTGAGTTGAATACTCTGTAAAGTAAATCAAAGAAATCAAAGCAAATAAACTGATAGAGTAACAGAGGAGAAAGTAATAACTGATCAGCTGGGAGTACAATACACAATAAAAACTGGCCAGCAATCAGATGGAAAATAGAATTATTTACACTAAAAAAAATATAGAAGAAACTGAGACTCACAGTTAATGATATGGTAGGTCAAAATATTCTTTCAGGGAATGATTGAATCTTCTCAGTGGTGGAAATCCTGCAGCCAACTATGTAACTCTCCAAAGACATGCTTCTTGTTGAGCCAAAGTCCAAACCTAAGAAGATTTTAGCTGTGTGGTCAACACTAGCATCAGTGAATGCCGAGACAGAGTCAATCAGAGCCATGTCAGCAGATCCTGTAGATACAGATGGGTCAGGCCATTTCGGGCAAAATGAAATAGGATGAGGGTGCACATACTTTGTTGTCTGTCTAGAAGCCTTCACAGTGCTCAAAGCACCTACTTAATATGACAGCATCTAAGAACCTCAATGAGCAGCCAGGTGCTGGTGTTTTGCAGAATCTGCTCATGTTTAGAATCCATCAGACCTAAATACAGGGGATTATATCAAAGTGGGAGGATTATAGGGCATGCAACTGTAGAGTGGTCCAAGAGTGGAATCAGGAGATACATGATGTCAGCATTCCTAAGATGAAGTAGGAAGATTTGAGAATAGATGAAAAATGGTCCTTAAAAGTCAGCTTATCATCTGTAACCATAGTGCTCAATTGTCCAGATTTTCACAGAATGTCCACATTTTTGCCCCGTATTTTTGTTCTATTCCTCATAAAATTTGTGGTTTTCTGGAATACCACTTGAGATTGAAATCAGTAAATAATGCCTTCATGTATGCTAACTCAAAACCTATCATTCTAACAATTTTCTATGTTTATAAGAGTAATATTTAAAATTTGTCCCTGTTTTTGGGCCTTTGATCTTGCCATTATTTTTGGCTTTGTCTAGATTTCTTGATCTAAGAGGTTGAGAAGTATGTTTGTATCCATTCCCAAGTCTTGATAGCTATAGTTTGTCTTTACTGTAGGTGATATAGGGAGACAAAACCAGCACTGGGAACTCCGTTCACATGGCATGCATAGCTACAGAAACATCCTGCAGATGAGAAGTTTTAGGCAGATGTAGGACATATTTAGAGATAAATAAGTATTTATTATGTAACAAATTGTCTGAGTTAGTTATCAGCATCTTCCTACCAGATTCTACTGTCAATCTTTGCTTTTTTATGAGATAAGCATTGAACAATGTGATGCTTTGATTATGTCATTTTTTAGAAAGCAATCACAAAAAAAACTTCCAATGATGGTACTAAATTTCACCTGATATACAGTTTACTTGCAGCTTACTTTATGACAAAATGGATTATATGTATTTAAATTTAGAAAAGGGCACTCACTCCTAAGAGTTCCTGTCATTATCCCTGTTAGAGTGTGCACACAACATAATACATTACACAACTTGTTCAGATGTTGATGTATGTGTGGTGAAATCCAGCAGACACAGGGGGCCGTAGTGAATGAGGGTGTTGTTGCTGCCATAGATACAAACATATGGCTTCACAATATATGGGCGTATTCATATACTATGCCATACATTCTCAAGGTTTCCACATACTGTCTTAGGAAGACATGGCATGACTCACCACTGTACAGATGTTTGCAGCAAGTACACAGGTTTGACTCATAGTTATGTGTGTTTGACACTAAATTGTGGTTTGCTGTCAAATGTGGTATCATTTACACACGACATGAGAGGACTGCCAGAACTCTGAACTTCAGATATCCCAGTAGTCCTCCAATAGCAGCACGTTATTCTCAGCACTTGCACATTTTTGTAAGTGCATTATCTAATGTTGAGCCCTTCCTTTTGGTCCTTTGTCCAACATTATAAGTGTCATAGTGCAGCTTTACTCTCCATGATGTGGGTATGTAGTGCAATATAGACACACACACACACACACACACACACACACACACACATGCACATATATATATATATATATATATATATATATATATATATATATATATATGTATATATATATATAAACATATATATATATATATATATATATATATATATATATATACATATATTAAAAAAAATGTGTGAGGAGGAGCAACGGATTTGCCCTCTGCTTAACTAAGTATATGGGCATGCACAGTGGCATTTTTGGATTGTTTGCATGTTGCTAAGCAGCGTACAAATGTAAGGTGTTTTGCTTACATCAGAGACTTACTATTCCATAGACTGACTCCAGCCCACACCTAGCTGTACTCCAGGCTGGGATTATGATATGATTAGAAAAACTCAAAGCTGTATCTACCTATATACTCAGGTCCACAAATGAAACTACAGTTTCAATCACTGTGTGCTGTATTTAATATTCAGCTTTCTATTTATGTCTTCCAAATTTCACATGCTTAATTTTTGATGTATTTATCAGTGTATTATGCTCCTGTGCCCAAAGTTAGTCAAGTTATTTTGCAGACATGCCCCATCTGTAACATATGTGATCAGTATACCCAATTTCAAGTCATCTGCATACAGACTGTAGAACAACTCAGATGAAAAACATAGGTTTAAAGAAAAATCTAAATAAGTTTGGGCCAAAGGCAGATCCCTGTGGGACAACCTGACGGTAACCAAGAATTTCACTTGTCCAACTGCTGTATGATACTTGCCATGTCCTATATGTAAGCCATGCAGCTATACATCTTATCAAGTCTGTATCAGTACCTAGTTGTTCTAATTTATTGATCAGTGTTTTGTGTATGTCCCTGTCAAATCTATATAAATTACATCACAGCACAATTTTTCCTTCAGCGCTGTTATTATGTTGTTAAAGTACATCATGTTACAGGTGGTACTAGATCTATTTTCAACATATGCATGCTGATATATGGTTTCAAGTCCCAGCCTTTACAATTCTAATAATAACTTAACCGATATTACTCAAGACTTTTTTAATAGGTCTTAGATATGTGGCGCAGATGCAAATGTGTAATTAATATGTGAAATATTTTAATACTGGTATAGCACACATAGACTCAAAAACTCAAACACACTGTTGTACGCTAAGAAACAAAATATAATTTAATACAGTAAAGCTTTCGGGTTGACACCCTTCATCAGTACATAACTTCAAATGCATTAAAAAGTCTTATAAATAAGGTAACAATTAAATCACATGATCCAGCCAGCTTAATAAAATTATCCAACAATTAAGTATTTAAAGGACAATCTGTATAGTAAATTGTTTTTAGAAAAACATGTCTTATTACAATATACATATAAATTAAGTATATAATCAGATCTAAAAGAATACATACCCAAATGGATGTGTACTTATAGAGTATTACATGAAATAAAATAAAATAAAATAAAAATAAAAATAAAAATAGAATAGAATCAGGTAGATTGCTGCTTCACAGGTTGACACCCCTGCTTAAAAATTTTTAAATAAAAACAGCAACTGTGTACTGAGCAGAAGTGAAAGTGAGAATATGACAAAAGATAACAGTCCCAGTTGTAAAATCCACATAATTTATTGCAAATAAGATTAAACGGATAAGCGCTTTCACTATATCAGCTTCATCAGATCCATAATTAAACCCCCTAACAAACCATATTATATATAGGAGAAACATAAAAACAATCAGCCTATCAAAAGAATCAATTCAACACAAGTCTCTATTTAAAGACATAGCATGCTGCAAAAGGCTACAAAACGCAGCATGATACAGAAATATATATGTGTATGAGATGGCTTGGAACATCCTATAAAATATATAGAACATAAAAACACATAGTAAGCTAGCACATAAGATTTATATATAGTAATCTAATACATAAAAAATGTTGGTACATAAAAGCTTATTATAAGCATTATCATGTATATAAAACAACAGATATATGCAAAAGCCTGGGATCATTTCACATGTCCACGCTACCTCAACCTGGGTTTACTAGAAGCCCTTTCATTTAAGCCTAGTCCCCTATCAGCTCTTAGAAGTGTTATCCAGTCACTCTCTTTACCTTCAATAAATGTCCTAACATCACCGCCCCTCTGAAAGCATAAAAACACATAATAAACTAGCACATAAGATTATATATAGTATACTAGTACATAATTTTTTTTTTACATAAAGCTTATTGTAAGCAATGTTATGTATATAAAATAACAGATGAGTACAAAAGCCTAGGATCATTTCACATGTCTACGCTGCCTCAACCTAGGTTTAATAGATGCCCTTTCATTTAAGCCTAGTCCCCTGTCAGCTCTTAGCAGTGTTATCCAGTCACTTTCTTTACCTTCAGTAAACGTCCTAACATCACCACCCCTCTGAGTTGGGGTGATGACTTCTAACACTCTAAACAGAAACTCATGGTCATGGTCGTATGTGGCTACATGCTTAGCTAAGGCATTATGCAATGTGCCCTTCCTAATGTGATATTTGTGCTCTCTCATCCTATCTCTAAGGGGGCGGTTGATCATACCCACGTAAAAAGAAGAACACAGCTGACATAAAGCCCAAACAAACACTCTATGATGTTCCTAGTTTGTGCATGTGCCTCATTATAGCATTCTTCCATGGTGTGTGTGCATTTCTGAAGGGTGTCATCATCCATGGTTCCAGGGCATAGCCACCATCCCCCAGTAAATGGCCCTGTGGGATGTCTCCCATAGCAAACATCTGGTACAGCTGTGATGTGTACCAGATATGGGAGTTCTGATAACTGCCAAAGTTACCAGCACACACACATTCATGATAATCCCCTGGGCATTTCACATGACTTGGGAGTTGATGGAGTGGTATCCCTTGTGGTTAATGTAGATTCTACCCTGCTCAGCAGTTGGTGGCTTGATGTGTACATAAGTGCAATCCATGGCACCCAGTAGTCCAGGGTAGTGATACATGGTAGAAGTTTTGCATATTGCTAGTCCTTACCTCAGGGTCAAGGGAAAAAGCCATGTGCCCACTAGCATGTGGAAGCATAGCATCCAGAAATTAATGGAGCATCCTGGGCGCAGAGGCCTGTGACACCTGCAACATGCCCCCAGCTGGTCTTTGAAAAGTACCTGTAGCTAGTATCTTAAGGGTTACACATACCTTAGTTTCCACTGGGATGCATTCCCATCTGTTAGCTCTGGCTCTTGTTGAGGGAGACAGAGCTCACTGAGGCCTTGTAATATGTCCCTGTCCACCCTGTAGCACTCTACAATCTCCAGCTCATTTAGCTCCTGGAAGGTTACCCTGGGTCTGAATGCTGTTCTCCTTCAAGGCCTAGGCCTGTTGTCAGCAGCACCAGCAGCATTGACATCAGCATCTAGCAAATACTAATGTAGAAAAGCTGCTGTCATTCATTTGGTCGGGATAAAACTGATGAACATTCATGGGTCATGTTCAAACAGCTTCATTATGTACAAACACATCAGGATTGAGGCAAATAACTTTAACTTAGATTAACTTATAAACAGACTGACTATTTCTCTCATACATGTTCACTCTCTGGCTGCACTCTGAAAATGGCACTGAAGCTAGCACATGCTTAGTATTTATATGCACTTGCTATCCTTGGAAATGCTTCTTAAAGGTGCAACACACGTACATATTCTACCTCCTCCATCTTTGAGAAATGAATACAAGATAATTCTTTGACATGCGATTATATAGAACAAAATACTTACAGACAATTATGTCCCGGTTGCTGTGTATTTCACACTAGGTCTGGAGATGTGACCAAATTGTGTGACATAGAATTTAGAATTAGGTCTAGCAACCAGGACTGTCTCTGCTGAATATTCAACTTTGGGAACATCAGGAACATCATCAGGAATAGAAGTAGAGGTTAGGACATACGTTCATAGGTTTACAGGTAGGTACTAGGCTTTTGGTCCTAGGGCCTATACAAGCCCAGCCAAAAAGGTACCCTGGCTTTTGCCACCCAAGAAAATTGCTTTCCTGTGCCCCTGTCAAGCAGCACCACAGAAGTGATCCCCGGGGTGAATTTCCTATTACCCATGTAATCATCAAGATTTTTCTTGAACAGTGCTAATGAGGAGCTCTGTTTGACATAGATAGGTTGTCTGTTCCAGAGTATGGGAAGTCTCTGGGACAGGAATCTATCCCTCAAGCATGTTCTGTTTATTGTGATGACAAGGTTTAGGTCCCTAGAACTCATAGCTCGGAGGGATTGGGATTTCTTTAAGTGGAGAATGTCCAACAGCTCTGAGTTTAACATAGCTTTGTATGTTAGGCAGAGATTGCCTCTGAGTAGGCGATATGTGACCGAGTAAAGCTGGAGTTTTTTGAGTCGGTCTGTGTAAGGCATCTGTTTGAGGCCAGTAATCCTCTTTGTGAGGTATTTTTGCTGCCTTTCCAGTTCTTGTAGATGTCTTGTGAGGTACATACCAAAAGGGGCATTGTACTCCATAATGGGTCTAATGAGCGATGAGTAGAGGGGAACAATGACCTCTTTTTTTCCTGGATGAGAAACCTTTTGTGATGAGGTGTGCCACGTAGAAGGATTTCCTGACCACTGTGGCGATGTGATTATCAAAGGAGAGATTACTGTCCACCTGTGTCCCAAGGTCTCATCACACTTTTGGTGTTAAATAGACTACTGCCTATGTGGTAGTTCATGGGTACAGAGTTTTTACCAAAGGGGATGACAATGCACTTTATGGCATTGAGCTTGAGACCACGGCTTTCACACCAGGCATATGCCTCAGTGAGGCCCTTTTGTAGGATGTCCACATCGTTAGGAGTTTTGATTATGGCTCCTAGTTTGCAGTCATCTGCGAATTTAGTTAGCCAAAGACCTTCTGTGTTAGCCTGTACTTCAGAGAAGTAGATACCAAACAGGAGAGGACCCAGGACTGAACCCTGTGGTACTCTACTTGCCACTGGTCTGAAGTCTGATTTGGAGTCTGCTACTTTCACAGTGTGGGTTCTGTCAGTAAGTCAGTTGGCTAACCATCTTGTGACATAGGGATTTATACCTAGTTTAGTGAGTTTATCTATAATTCCAGAGTGGGGGATGGTGTTGAACGCCTTGGCGAGATCTAGATAGGCTGTGTGAACCACCTTACCCTCATCTATGGCTTTGGTGACTACTTCAAAGAAGTCTATCATGTTTAGGAGACACGATCTGCCTTTTACAAACCCGAACTGTGTGGGGTCCAGAGTCTGGAGATCTCCAATGTCTTTGTTTATGAGTTCTATGATGACACGTTCCATGGTCTTGCAGACCAGACTCGTCAGGCTAAAGGGGTAGTAGTTCCCAGGGTCTGTTGTGGCCCCCCCTTTGTGGACTGGGATAACTGTCACAGTGCACCATTCAATGGGCACAAAGCCTGAGGTGAGGCTATGATTGAACATGGTACTTAGGTAGGGGGCCACTTCATTCTGTAGTTCATGTAGAAGGCAGCCTGGGATGTTGTCAGGTCCCATGGATACTGTGTTCTTGGCTTTGGAGTGTGAGGTTTTTACCTGTGCAGCCATGATTACAGGAACTTTGCATTTTTCCAGTATATTGATGGGCCCTTTAGGGGGTGAGGGAGGGTAAAGTTAGCACTGAACCTATCTGCAAGGATGTTGGCAATATCAGTTGGTTCTGTATATTTAGTGTCATTGTGCTGTAACTCAGAGCAGATCTGAGTGTTGCCATTGAGATTATTGACATAGCTATAAAATGTTTTGTGGTTGTTTTTAGAATCAGTGGCAATTTTGTTTTCATAACTAGCTTTGGAGGATTTTATGAGGGATCTCAGTTTCTTACTGAGGCTGACCAGGGAATTCTTCCAATCATGGGATTTTACTCTTTTTTTGCAACAGTTTCTTTCTTCTGTTATAGAGTTTGTTTATGGCAGAAGACCACCAGATTGGCTTCCTTTTTTTGGAGGATAGCAACTTGGTTCTGTTAACGATAGCACGATCCACGCACTCGTGTAAGTGCTTATAAAGTGCATTTGTGTAGGATTCAGCAGTCGTACCTCTATTGTCCATCTGCATGGGTGTCGTGAAGTTTGCCACTTCTGTATCAAGAAATGTGAAGTTGGCTTTGGAGAATTTTTTTACAGTTGTTTTCCTAATGGGGGGGTGGGAGCGGGATGTGGATGTCTAGGGTGATTAGTTTGTGCTCGGATCTGACCAACAAGGAGCTGACTTCTCATGTGGAACACCGGTCACCCATGTTGGTGATGACCAGGTCTAGGATATTGCTGCCCCTGGTGGGGGTATGGATAAGTTGATCCAAGGTGTTGGAATTGATGATTTCCAGAAAACATTGAGCAAAAGAGTTGGTACATGAGTAGTTTTCCAAGTTAATGGTAGGGTAGTTGAAATCACCCATTATTAGAGTGTTGGGTTGTACCTTAATATTTTCCAGTGTATCAAGAAAAGAGGAGTGGGAATTCTGGGGCATGGTGGGGTGTTTGTAGCAAGCTACAATCTGGATTGTGGTTTTGCCCAGAGATAGTTGAACTTGGATAATCTTGGATGCATTATGCTGAGCAACTAGCTTGGAGGTGTGGATATCCTTAATGAATATGGATACACCTCCACCTTTAGTGTTTCGGTCCAGGTTTGGTGGCCGAAAGGTGTGGTACGAATTATAGCCTGGTTCTGCAACAGGAACATTGTCTAGATTGCTCTAAGATCTAGAGTCTGTATCACAGGAACAATGTTCTGGTATCAGTTCTGATACAGGAAGAAGATGTCTGTGATTTCTCCTGTACGCCACACCCTCAGATTCCACAAAGTATGGATATTGGCTCTACACATATACCTGTTACTTGACCAATCTGGTTGAAACCTTTCATTGTATGTATCCTTACTGTCTCTCCTTCTTTCATTGGATGAAGAAATCTGCTCTTTTTATCATAACTGGACTTCTGGAAAGAATGCTTTCTGAATAGATGGGCTTTGATTGTTCTGTTGTCCTTAGCTTTAGGCCTCAACAAACTGGAACTGATAGGCAAGGTTTTCCTGTTTTGCCTAGATAAAAGTCTTTGGACAGATGAACCAAGTATATCATCATGGGGTATGTTTCTGAGATTGAGTAAATTCAAAAATATGTCAGTCTTGCTATGCTTTGACTTCTCTAGTAATTGCTTCGCACTCTGTACTGCATGTTCAGCTAGACAATTTGACTGTGGATATTCTGGACTACTAGTAACATGTACAAAGTCCCATTCTTTTGCAAAATTCTGAAACAATTGACTGCTAAATTGAGTACCATTGTCAGAGATAAGCTTATATGAACTATCATGGACTGAGAAATGATGTCTCAACTTAGTAATAACAATAGTGGATGTTAGGTTAGGCAAGAAATCGATCTCAAACCAGTTTGAATAAGAATCGACCAAAGTTAAGTAATGCTGATTGTTCCACTTGAATAGATCAGTGGCTACTGTTGACCAAGGTAGTTCAGGAACTTGACTTAGCTGAAGTGGCTCTTTTTGCAGACGTTGTCTAGTACTATTGCATACCGAACAAAATGAAAGTACTTTGTTAATGTCTTTTGCTAGAGAAGGCCAAAATACTAGTCCTCTCACCCTTCTTTTGGTAGAGTCGGAACCTGAGCAAAATCTGGATTTGTTCATGTTGTAAGGAAGCAGGAACAACAACTTTAGGACCTTTGAAATTAATGCCATCTTCCTTCAACATTTCACCTCTGTAAGGAAAATAAGGTTGCACTTCAGATGGTACACTGGATTCCTTTGATGGATATATTACCTGGATGTAGTGGTTGAGCTTTTGCAAAACAAGATCAGTCTTTGTATGATCTCTCAGCTCAAGTCTTGTGGTAGACATTAAAGTCAAAATTCTCTGCATCAAGCTGTGCTGTTTTATTTCTGGGAAATCTGGATAAGGTATCAGCCAGATAAAGAAGTTTGTCTTTTGAATAGACCATTTGGAGTTGTACTTTTGTAATTTGAGCATCATACTTTGCAATCTTGCTGGAGCAGAATGCATAGGCTTCTTTAAAATAGTAACTAGATGTTGGTGATCAGTTTCAATCTGGATATCTCAACCATAAATATAATCATGAAACTTTGAACATGCAAACACAATTGCCAAAAGTTCTTTCTCAAACTGAGCATATTACATATCTGTCTGGTCAAGAGTTCTAGATGCATACGCTACTGGTCTGCTCTCTTGAAGAAGAACTGCACCAAGACCACATTTTTGAAGCATCACAAGAAAGAGTGACTGGTTTATTGACCTCAAATTATCTTAGTGTAGGTGGAGTGGCAATTTTCTGCTTAAGATCATCAAATGCTCTCTGGTGCTGTTCTAGCCATGACCATGCAACATTTTTGCATGACAGCTCTCTTAAAGACACTGTCAATTCACTGAAATCTGTTATGAACTTGCCCAAATAGTTAAGCATACCATGAAAATGCTGTAGCACTTGAACATTATCTGTCTGGTGCTGGCATCTCAAGAATAGCTAGTTACTTGGATGGGTCTGGTCATAACCCAGTACTAGTGAACAAATGACCTACATATGTGACTTCTGATAGTCTGAATTTGCACATTAGAGGACTGAGTTTAAGTTCACTTCACATGCTCTGTCAAGAACTTTCTTGAGGTTTTTGTCATGCTCGGCTTCACCACTGTCGACGACCAATAAATCATCTGGTATTATGGCACATAGATAACCTGAAAAGATCTGCTCCATTGCATGCTGGAAGACTTCACTTGCAGAATTTATTCCAAATGGCATCCTGAAAAACTATATCTTCCAAATGGGGCACTGAATGTAGACAGTAGTGAAGATTTGCTGTCAAGCATTACTTGCCAAAATTAACTCTTTGCATCCAAGACAGAAAATGCAGTGGCATTAAGTATTAGGGCTGCAATTTCCTTGACTCTTCACATGGGATGATGAGGTCTCTTCAATGCCTTATTCAAGTCTCTTGGGTCGATGCATATTCTGATTTTTGTCTGAGCCTTTTTTGTGAGGTGCTACCACAGATGACACCCATTCATTTGGCTCTGTAATTGGACAAATCACACCTTGCTGCACCATTTTATCCAACTGAGGTTTAACTCTACTCTGCATAATTATTGGAACTCTTCTTGCTGGTCTGACCACTGGACTGACTCTGGGTCTAACTTCATGGAATTCACAACTGGAAGCTTGCCTAGCTTGTCACTGAATACATCAGCATGTTCTGAGAAAATAGCTTCAGTGATGCTAGAACTGGAACTGGGACATGTGCTTATATGAAGAACCTCTTTAGTGAAGGAAATCAAGTCTGTTCTCAAACTGTCTCTGAGACCCAGTAATGACTGCACAGGTCTTCAGACTACATAAAACAACAACTTGTAAATGTCCCCAGTCAAATAACATGAAAGCACTACTGAGCCTTCGGTTTGAATCTCTTCACCTCCAAATGCAACAAGTTTTGCACAACTAGCCACCTTAAGTTGTTCACCAGCTCTTACTTTAGCAAATGTTTCTGCTGACATGATATTACACTTTGAACCAGTGTCTACTTTGAGTTCAGTAGATTTACCATGGATCAGGACAGTACAAAACACTTCGCCCTTTGCTAATAAGTCTACTGCATTAAACTTTTCACCAATTACTGATACACCATCTACATAGAAAGTAGACTGAAAGCCTACATGATTAACTTGCTTTTTAAGTGACCTTTCTTTGCAACTGAGTGAGGTTTACTTCACTTGCAAAACGTTTGAAAACAATTCCATTTTTCTACACCTATGACATTGCTGACCAAATGCTAAGCACTTTTCTCTTTTAGACTCATAGTTGGCACCGCAATTATGACAGTTAACAATAAAACTTGACTTGGGTTTTGCTAACTCACTCTTGTGCTGTACTGAGCAACCTTTGTTCTGCACTGAGCACTCTCCTTTAACTGAACTAGTCTTAGAACTTGCTGGAACCCTACGGGTTTGCACAGGAAGTCCCACAGTGGATGCAGCTGCCATGTGCTTAGGCCAGTTTCTGCTATCCACACATTGCATACTGTCTACATTTGCATTGGAGCCTACTGAAACCATGCTCTTGTCACTTGTAAGCATACCTTTTTACTTTTCTGTAACTACATAGATCTGACTAATCTCAATAGCTTTGCTCAAAGTTAAATCTCTGTCATGAAACAAAATCTTTCTCACAGCAGCACTATTAATACCACACACAAGCCTGTCCTTTATTAAGTCATCTTTTTAAATCAGCAAACATGCAGGTTTTAACTTTGTTTCTCAAGCCATTAATATAAGCTGGAAATGTTTCTCCTGCCCTTTGGTCTCTTGTGTAAAACAAATGCTTCTCTAAAGTAACATTTGTCTGGGGGTTGCACATTTCTCTGAATTTACACTTTAGGCAATCAGGATCTTCCCTTGATTCAGCCTCAACAACAATATGATGATTTTCACCTTCAACTTCATACACTGCTGGTGCATACACAAATGAACACTGTCTATCAATGACCTTTGACCTAGCTAGGTTTAGCAAAATGAATGCCCTGATGTATGCATCCTTATCTGAGTAAGCTGCTTGAATGAAAATATATTATACTCTTGCTCAGATCTTCTCCAGTTCTCTGCAATATTCTGATCAAATACAAGTGGACTTGGTCTGCAAAATGCCTCTGCCATACTAACACATCAGTGAAGGCTTTTGAACTATGCCCGAACATATGCACATACATATATATGCCAGAAATTTATGCCGGTATCTGTAACTAGGCCCAATAGTACAATAAGCCTCTGAGTAACTGAACTGCGTGAAATACTTTGTGAAATAAGTCTCCCTGGCACAACAGCATGCTTGAAATTATTGTGCTGTAAAAGTCACTGAACATCATTGTAAGAAACATTTCGAAGTAACTGCACATTGCGAATAAACAGTACACAGCAAACTGAAACACTCCTGAAAAGTCTGTACTTTGCTAAATAACTCTTTACAGTGCAAGAAACACTCTGTAATGACGGTACTTTGTGAGTAGACACACCCAGCACAAGAAATTTTCGCAATGGCTATATTTTGACTGCACTTCACAAAATAGTTGCACTTTGAACAAAATAAACTCTTCAGAATAAATGTACAGTAATAAACATACACTGTAAGCACTTTTACACACTTTGCGATACTTTGAATAACTTTAGCTATGCTCTGAATAGTTTCAATCAATGTGAAATAGCAGTTTATGCCGAAACACTGTAATTTGCCAAAACACATGCAGTCACCATGCTGTTTATGCTTAATATGACCTTTCTGCCCTTTATTATATTCATTTTGCCCATTTAAGCTCTTTCCTGTGCTCATTTTACTCTAAACATGCTCGTTTTCCAATTCCAAGGTGATTTTGAACCTCTTATGTACTTCTCTGATAATTGTTTTATCAAATATCTTAATTTTGAGCATTTTGTTTAATTAATAAACTTTTTATACCTTTTGTTTGCTTAATAAACATTTCTGTGCTACACATTTGCTTAGTAATGCATTCTGTGCCCTTATAATGCTCTGCTTTATCTTTTTTAATAAAATAATTGTGTGTGCAAGTTTTCATTACCTTTAGCTTGTTTCTGTCCTATTTTTGCTCGTTTCTTTTATTCTACCTTCACTGTTGATTCTGCACCTCATATCTCTGAAAAGCAGTCTTTAGAATCCCAGTTTTGACACTGTCATTCGTTCGGTCAGCATAAAACAGACAAACATGCATGGGTTCTGTTCAAGCAGCTTTATTATGTACAAACATATCAGGATTGAGGCAAGTAACTTTAACTTAGATAAACATAAATAGACTTACTATTTCTCTCATACATGCTCACTCTCTGGTTGCACTCTTAAAATGGCACTGAATCTGGCACATCCTTGCTATTTATATACATGTGCTGTCCTTGGAAATGCTTCTTAAATGTACAACACACATACATATTCTAGCAGCAGCCCCTAGCATTATCTCAGTTAACATTTCCAAGTCTCTACTCCAATGAGTCAGAGTTTTGAGGGAAAATCACAATGTAGGGTGTATGCATACTTTATACATTTCTGCTGTAGGTCCTCCATGTGGAACTGGCTAATTATGATGCAGTTTACCTGTCTAGGATGTAAGCCACATGATTTAAAGGCCTTACATTGTTGCACAATATGGCGCTATGTGCCACATCATGCTGCATAGCTTATATAAAAGTATATATTATAAATTGAATATATCCAATTTTAATTGATAGTTGCCTACATCATCACTGTGACTTGGGTGGTCTGTTTTCATGAACACGGTAAGCTATGCAGTGCACCTGGCAAACACACATGCTGAGCACTAAAAAATCCTAAATGTAACAGGACACAACCCCCTGACGTTTTCCACATCCAGTGAGAATATCAACACAGTGTAGGAGCCTACATGAAGTGGATATGAGGACAGGGTTGCTCCTTTTAGTGAGTCAACAAATGCACCTCATTTGCATATGTATTCATTCTGACTGCCTGGACACTACACATTTCTTAGCTGTGTAGGCTGGGTAACAGCATAAATGCATCATTCTACAGATATGAAGCAAGGTCCTACAGTACATTGTATAAACTACATTATAAAAGTTATTTTACAATTCTATTTTAATTTTCTGTTAAGCATGCATTTCAATGCAACACATAGCTCAAACATGCTGAAATGATTAAAAAAATTATTATTAATTTTACATATTCTCTCCCTTTTAAAGAAATACACAATGTATTTTTTGCACATTTATGTATGTGATCTACCATTTTCAGGGGAGTTATGTCCATATTTGTGGAATTTTGCATCCCCTTCTGTCTGTATAGACTCCTGTATATGGAAAATTTCTGCATAAACTATGAACACAGACATGGAGTCTACACAGATGCCTTTTGGCTTATCGGATCACTCCACCTGGCTAGTTTGCATAAGATTCACATGTTTATGTGGAAATGTGCATTGCACGGAAGTTTCCCTGATTGTATGCCACTAAGCGATGTTTACTGAATCAAAAAGTATTTGCACTCATGTAAGCATTGTGCTGTGATGCATTCATGAAAAACATTGTGTAGCCTTTACTGAATTCCCCCAATATCTTACTCAGCTCCAATAAAAGAGGTTGATTTATAGTTCATTGTGCACTAACTTCCCTGTTCAGATTTACCAGTATTTCCTTTCATTTATAGCACACTCTTTTAAGACAGACAATCTATGAGAAGTCTTGTTGTCCATCTATTGTATCCATCCTTGCTGGATTTGTCTGCTATTTCTTTAGTTGTATGACAATGCGGTTAATATATTTCAGTAAGAGCTGACAGGGACACTTCCTCCCTGAAAAAACATAAGTTCTATTGTATGACAGCTAGTAGTTTTTACAGCTTCTCTTTGCTAACGATGACTTTTTTTTGGAAGTATTAGCCTCAAATTATTCTTAGTGGAACTAACATGTGTTTTTGCTGGTGGCTACTTCAAGCATATTAAAAAAGGAGCTGTTATAAGGAAGAGAAAGCAAAAGTTATTTCATAAAAAAGGAGGCATGTATGTTTCTCCGAGATTAACAAAGCTTGTTTCTTCAAATATTTAATCTATAACTACACTTACTGTAAGATATTATTCAAAGTCTAATTTGATTAGCCAACATACTGCTTGCACTGACAATTATTTTAAGTCAGTGACTCTGTTAGGTCTCAAAAAAACAACCAGAGTTTCACTCAGGTGAAACTAAAGATTCATTTCCAATGTTTCACTTATCTTTGAAACCACCCTGATGTATGCTTCCAACTACAAACTGCCAAAAACCTTGAAGCTTTATTAGCCTGCCTTCTAAAATAATGGCCCATCAGAGTCATTCATAGGTTCATAGGTAGGTACTACGCTATCAGCCTAAGGGCCTAAGTAAGCCTAGCCAACAAGGTTCCCTGGCTCAAGCCACCCACGAAAGTTATTTTCCTGTGCCCCTGTCGAGCAGAGCCACAGAAGTGATCCCCGGGGTGTATTTCCTATTTCCAATCTACTCATCAAGATTTTTCTTGAAGAGTGTTAATGAGGAACTTTGCTTGACATAGATGGGTAGCTTGTTCCAGAGTACGGGAAGTCTCAGGGACAGGACTCTATCCCTCCAGCATGTCCTGTTTATTGTGGTGACAAGGTTTAGGTCCCTAGATTGTGTAGCTCGGAGGGATTGGAATTTCTTTAGGTGTAGCATGTCCAACAGCTCTGGGTTTGACATAGCTTTATATGTTAGGCAGAGATCACCTCGGAGTAGGCAATATGCTACGGAGTAAAGCTGGAGTTTTTTGAGACAGTCAGTGTAGAGCATCTGTTTGAGGCCAGTAATCCTCTTTGTGAGGTACTTGTGTGGCCTTTCCAGCTGCTGCAAATGTCTTGTGAGGTACATACCAAAAGGGGCGTTGTACTCTATAATGGGTCTAATGAGTGTCGAGCAGAGGGGAACAATGACCTCTTTTTTCCTGATGAGAACCATTTTGTGATGAGGTGTGCCCATAGAAGGTTTTCCTGACTACTGTGGTGATGTGATTATCAAAGGAGAGACTACTGTCCACCTGGGTCCCAAGTTCTCTTATCACACATTCAGCATTAAGTAGACTGCCGCCTATGTAGTAGTTCATGGGTACAGAGTTTTTACCAAAGGGGGTGACAATGCACTTTCTGGCATTGAGCTTAAGGCCATGGCTTTGACACCAGACAACTGTCTCAGTGAGGCCCTTCTGTAGGATGTCCATATCATTTGGGGACTCAACTATGGCTCCTAGTTTGCAGTCATCTACAAACTTCATTAGCCAAAAACCTTCTGTGTTAGCCTGTACTTAAGAGAAGTAGATACAAAATGGGAGAAGTCCCAGGACTGAACACTGTGATACTCCACTTATCACTGGTTTGAAGTCAGATTTGGAGTCTGCAACTTTTACAGTGTGGATTCTGTCAGTGAGCCAGTTGGCAGCCCATCTTGTGCTGTAGGGATTTATACCTAGTCTAGTGAGTTTAGCTATAATTCCAGAATGGGGGATGGTGTTGAAAGCTTTGGCGAGGTCAAGATAGGCTGCGTGAACCAACTTTCCCTCTTCTACAGCTTTGTTGACTGCCTCAAAGAAGTCTATCAGGTTTAGGAGGCATGATCTGCCTTTCACAAACCTGAACTGGTTGGGGTCCAGAGTTTGGAGGTTACCAATGTCTTTGTTTATGAGTTCCATGATGATACATTCCATTGCCTTACAGACCAGGCACATCAGGTTAATAGGCGATAGTTCCTGGGATCAGAGGTGGCTCCCCCTTTGTGGAGTGGGATAACTGTTGCTGTGTGCCATTCAGTGGGCACAAAGCCTGATGTGAGACTATGATTGAACACGGTGCTTAGGTGGGGAGTCAGTTGTTCTGAAGTTTGTGTAAAATGCAGCCTGGGATGTTGTCTGGTCTCACGGATGCTGTATTTTTGGCTTTAGAGAGTGCAGCTTTTACCAGCTTAGTTGTGATTACATGGACTCTGCATTCTTTCTGTATAGATATGAGCCCTTTAGGGGGTGAGAGCAGGGTAAAGTTAGCAATGAACCTATCTGCCAGGATGTTGGAAATATCAGTTGGTTTTGTAATTTTTGTGCAGTTGTGCTGTAACTCAGAGCAGATCTGGGTGTAGCCATTGAGATTCTTGACATAGCTATAGAATGTTTTGTGGTCATCCCTAGAATCAGTGGTGATTTTGTTTTGGTAGCTAGCTTTGGAGGATCTTATAAGGGATCTCAGCTTCATACTGAGCCTGACCAGGGAACTCAACCACTCATGGAATTTTACTCTCTTTTGCAACAGTTTCTTCCTTCTGTTTTAGAGTTTGTTTATGGCAGGGACCCCCAGATTGGCTTCCGTTTTTTGGAGGATAGCTTCTTGGTTCTGTTTGGGATAGCACGATCCATGCACTCGTGTAAGTGCTTATAGAGTGCATCTGTGTAGGATTCAGCAGTCGTAACTGTATTGTCCATCTGCAGGGGTGTCATGAAGTTCGCTACTTCTGTCTTAAGAAGCATGATGTTGGCTTGGAGAAATGTTTTACCATGGTTTCCTTAATTGGGGGTGGGGTCAGGATGTGGATATCTAGGGTGATTAGGTTATGGTCGGATCTGACCAACAAGGAGTTGACTGCAGGTGTGGAACACCAGTCACTCATGTTGGTAATGACTAGGTCTAGGATATTGCTGCCCCTGGTGCGGGTGTGGATAAGTTTATCCAGGGCACTGGAATTTATGATTTCCAGAAAGCGTTGAGTGAAGGAGTTGGTACGTGAGTAGTTTTCCCAGTTAATGGTGGGATAGTTGAAATTGCTCATTATTAGAGTGTTTGGTTGAACCCTAATATTTTCCAGTATATCAAGAAAAGAGGAGTGGGAATCTTGGGGCATGGCAGGGGATCTGAAGCAAGCTACAATTTGTTAGTTGCACTTGGATAACCTTGGATGCATTATGCTGAGCAACTAGCCTGGAGGTGTGGATATCCTTAATGAATATGGACACACCTCCACCTTTGGTGTTCCGGTCCAGTTTAGGTGGCCGAAAAGTGTGGTATGAGTTATAGCCTGGTAATGCAGGGGTGCTTTCTGGAGCCTTGAACCAGGTCTCAGTCACTGCACAGATATCGATGTTCTCCATTTTAAGGAGTGCCTTGAGGGAGTGCATTTTGAAATTTAGACTTCTAGCATTGAGTAGCATTACCCTCAGTTTTTGCTTGCCTGTTTCTATTACGGTGGTGAATTTGTCATTTGAACCTTGCTTAAAAAGGCACTATAGGGGCAGCAAGAGCCTTAGCCAGTATCTGAAATACCAAGGGTGACAGGTGCAGGCCATCTCTGGCAAAGCATCATGGTCTGGTGACCATGTTGTCCCAGCAGACAGATACTGGATCCCCTTAGAATGACACCAGAAGCTTAGCCAATTGTTGAAGTCAATCAGTTTGTCCTTGTACTGTGGTATCATTCTGGGTGAGGCAGGATGCTACTCAGGGCTAGGGTCATACCTGCCTGGGCTACAAGATTGGAGAGCTCTTCTGTGCCTCTTTTCATGTAGTCCAGGGAGGTATGTCTCAGGTCATTCACACCAGCATGGACAATGACAGAGTCCTATTTGTACTTGTTGTGGAGTGACCAGAGTGTGTGCGTTATGTGGCAGATCCTGGCACCCGACAGGCAGCTGACAGTAACCTTCTCCTTGTTTAACCTGTTGAGTGGTACATCAGTGTGCCTGACTATAGAGTCACCTATGACTAGTGTGTTGGGTATGTTGTTTTGCCTTATGGGCTGTGCTTGAGTGGCACACTGAGTCTGTGGGTTATGTGTCATTTGGGTTGTGTTGGGGGGGTGGAGGTTGCTGGGTTTCTGCTTTGGAGGTCTCTGTTGCTTAAGCAGATTATTATTGAGAGCCTCTACAAATGTTTTTGTAGTTCTATGTGTGGATTTTGGTGGTGTAGGTTTAGTGGGACTATGTGATGAGTGTGGTGTGGTGCAAATGTTTACTTTCTCCTCGTGACTGTCAAGTTCAGTCTTGGTTGGAGAGAGCTTTACCTCCAGTTTGGCTAGATAAGTGCATCTCTTACAGGTTGTAGTGTTGGGTGGTAGGAGGAGAGGGTTGTCTGTGTACATGAGGCAATTGCTACATTGTCCCTAGATGCCCAGATTCATCAGATAGACAGGAGAGAACACTGGGAACTGACCCTTGGACATGCCTGAATAAAAAATAATTTTCCCTCTAGACAAATGAGGAAAATGAGTACAAGAGCTGTTTTTCTCTAAGCAAGCGAGGAAAGTAAGTACAAAAATTGTTTCTGAACAAGTGCTGAGCACGAATAAGCAAATTCAAGTGCTAAAACTAAGAATCTGTATCAGAACTAGACTGGTTACAGGAAAGAAACAAGTGCAAATGTGGGCTTTTAAATCAGAAATTTGCAAGAGATGGAAAAATTGCCCAAACGGCCAATAACTACAATTTCCATGCCAGAAACCACTCCTTATGTGGTAGATTGGTTACCTAGTGCTTACCACTCCCAGTGATAAGCTAGCAGGCTACCCTCCAGCACAGAAAGGCTTGGGGGCCTCAGGAGCTTACATACAGTCCCAAATACAGCAAATCTGTATCTGGACTAGACTAGTTACAGGAAAGGGGGGAAACAAGTGTAAATGTGGGCTTTTAAATCAGAAAGTTGAGAGGGATGGAAAAACTGCCCAAACGGCCAATAACTACAATTTCTGGGCCAGAACCACTCCTTATGTGGTAGATAGGTTACCTAGTGCTTACCACTCCTACTGATAAGCTAGAATGCTTCCCTCCAACACATTTGCTGAATGTGATAATCTAATCACTAAAATCCTAGCAAAAATGTTGCAATCATTTTATATTATTTTTTATTATAAACAGATAAAATTGTTAATAAAACAACAAATGCTTAAACAGATACAATATAAGTGTCACACGGGTTTGCCACCTGAGTTTAAAACAAGGAAACTGCACTATATATAGAAGCATTATTCTGCAGAATGTGGACCTTGTTAGTCAGAATAAAACAGAAACTTTACTGCAAAAAGAACAAGAAGAAGACATTGATAACTAGGAACTTGAAAGGCTTGATGGTATTTTTGTTATAATCATGTGGCTGATATTCATGAATTAGATACTTTCAAGCCTTCAGAATTCCAGATTATTAACTGGAACTGATATACAGAACCTGTTACTGCCCTTATGGTGTGTGCATATTCTCTAAGGTTAACACTTTAGTTCGTTATATATTTATGGGCAACACCGAACCAACATGTGAAATGAGATTGAAAGATTCTGTGGTATCTGCTTAGAAAAGTAAATGCACCTTCATTAGAGCATTTATAGCTTAGATAATCTCTACTGTGGCTGATTCTCGTGGTAAACCTTAAACCATCTGCTAATGTAACAAAAAGTACTTACCTCCATGAATATAGCAGAGCTTACAGTATTGTGAGGGGGTGCTGAAAATCACCAGTTATTTCAAAATGAGGACAATGACTTCTCCAAGAGTATTTTGCACTTAATACCAAAAGTTTAATAGGGAAGGGCATTAACAGAAAATGTGGACCCCCACTCTTCTTCTCCCGGTTAGGGGTTGCCACAGGGGAACAGCGGTCCACAGGAAGATTGGCAGTGGAGTTTTATGGTGTTGAGTTGCCAGCCCAGCACCCAACCTTTCACAGAAGGTGCACACTCACACCTAGGGCCAATTTAGAGTGTCCAGTCCACCTACCACATGTGTTTAGAGATGTGGGAGGAAACCATAGTACCCAGAGGAAACCCATGTAACTGCAGGGAGGAAATGCAGACTCCACACAGAAGGCACCCCAGCCAAGAATTGAATCAGAGAACCTCTTGCTGTGAGGTGGTAACACTAATGTCAATTCTTGGAAACTACATCAACTTTTTTCTTCATTGTATGAACAGGCTGTGAAGGGTAAGAAAGTTTATGTAGATACATTCTAAGTGATAATTTGTTTGGCAGGGAAGAAACCTGGTTTATGAATCAGTTACATCATATGACTATTTATAGTAGGGCCTTGAGTATGTAGTCCTCATTCTTCATTATGTCCAGTACATTAACACATCTTTATTATATATTGCCAGTAAATGGTGTAAAAACAATTATAAGGAATAAATGCACTGAAATGTTTAATAATGATATATCTGGAGAGTTTTATTGAGGCTGGGTGATTCATTCAATGATCTGGTATAATAGGATACTGAGTTGCTAAACAGAGAGTAAAATGATGGACATAGAGACAGTGTAATTGCAGGAAATTATATGTTTATTAATAACGCAGTCTTAAATTGGGACATTGACAATTTCCATACAATCTATTCAATATATTAAATACTCAATCCATAATGAGAATATTGGGTGAAGAAGGTAGCTGCCCTAAGCACAAGGAATTAGGGGGCATAATGCTGTTGATGGTGTGGGAATACACAACTCTTATTATTTTGTAAAGCTGTGAGGACATCATGGCTTCAGAAATGAATGCTGATACTGCAGTTGCAATCATGGCTATAGTACTGAAGCACTGTGTGGTGATTTAGCTATAGCAATCTGCTTGTTATATAACAGGCAGCTTGCTTCAGTTATAGAGTGAAAAGGCACAAAAGGTTTTTTTTTTTGTCTTCAATTTTTAAAAATGTTTTTTGCTCCTCACTTTGGGATGAGGGGACACCAGGTCAGTGAATTGCATGTGCAACCGGACAATATTGGTTCTGTTCTGTTTAACCCCTTATGATAACAGGTCCAAACCTTTTTTTTTGTTCTTCCATTTATGTTTGATGAAACCTAATGCATGTCCAGTGAGAAGAATTAAGAAAATGTAATCATTAAATATACGACAGTGATATCATTCAAATGTGGGTACTATTAACTGTGCGAATGGTAACAAAGTTCAGGTACATTTGGGTCACTGAAGTAAGATGCAAGTTACAGTCAGTTCACTCACTTCCAATGACCTGCCTGGCATTTTTAAATGTATTTATTTTATCATTTTATAACTGGATAGGTGAGCTCTGCTGACCCTTTTCAGGTACTACCCCATCACAAAAGTACATTTAAAAAATCAAAAGTAATAAAGTATCATAATAAATCGGTAGAAGAGTATAGCAGAAAAATAAGTAAAACAAAAGTTTATAGTAGAACAAACTGTATCATGTAATAATTACACTGGAAGCTTGCCTAGCTTGTCACTGAATACATCAGCATGTTCTGAGAAAATAGCTTCAGTGATGCTAGAACTGAACTGACATGTGCTTATATGAAGAACCTCTTTAGTGAAGGAAATCAAGTCTGTTCTCAAACTGTCTCTGAGACCCAGTAATGACTGCACAGGTCTTCAGACTACATAAAACAACAACTTGTAAATGTCCCCAGTCAAATAACATGAACGCATCCTTTGAGCCTTCGGTTTGAATCTCTTCACCTCCAAATGCAACAAGTTTTGCACAACTAGCCACCTTAAGTTGTTCACCAGCTCTTACTTTAGCAAATGTTTCTGCTGACATGATATTACACTTTGAACCAGTGTCTACTTTGAGCTCAGTAGATTTACCATGGATCAGGACAGTACAAAACACTTCGCCCTTTGCTAATAAGTCTACTGCATTAAACTTTTCACCAATTACTGATACACCATCTACATAGAAAGTAGATCGAAAGCCTACATGATTAACTTGCTTTTTAAGTGACCTTTCTTTGCAACTGAGTGAGGTTTACTTCACTTGCAAAACGTTTGAAAATGATTCCATTTTTCTACACCTATGACATTGCTGACCAAATGCTAAGCACTTTTCTCTTTTAGACTCATAGTTGGCACCGCAATTATGACAGTTAACAATAAAACTTGACTTGGGTTTTGCTAACTCACTCGTGCTGTACTGAGCAACCTTTGTTCTGCACTGAGCACTCTCCTTTAACTGAACTAGTCTTAGAACTTGCTGGAATACTACGGGTTTGCACAGGAAGTCCCACAGTGGATGCAGCTGCCATGTGCTTAGGCCAGTTTCTGCTATCCACACATTGCATACTGTCTACATTTGCATTGGAGCCTACTGAAACCATGCTCTTGTCACTTGTAAGCATAC
Source organism: Protopterus annectens (assembly GCF_019279795.1). Classification (NCBI taxonomy): domain Eukaryota; kingdom Metazoa; phylum Chordata; order Ceratodontiformes; family Protopteridae; genus Protopterus; species Protopterus annectens. The sequence goes on along the minus strand of NC_056739.1, from coordinate 242,601,934 downwards.
CTTTTTGCTTTTCTGTAACTACATAGATCTGACTAATCTCAATAGCTTTGCCCAAAGTTAAATCTCTGTCATGAAACAAAATCTTTCTCACAGCAGCACTATTAATACCACACACAAGCCTGTCCTTTATTAAGTCATCTTTTTAAATCTGCAAACATGCAGGTTTTAGCTTTGTTTCTCAAGCCATTAATATAAGCTGGAAATGTTTCTCCTGCCCTTTGGTCTCTTGTGTAAAACAAATGCCTCTCTAAAGTAACATTTGTCTGGGGGTTGCACATTTCTCTGAATTTACACTTTAGGCAATCAGGATCTTCCCTTGATTCAGCCTCAACAACAATATGATGATTTTCACCTTCAACTTCATACACTGCTGGTGCATACACAAATGAACACTGTCTGTCAATGACCTTTGACCCAGCTAGGTTTAGCAAAATGAATGCCCTGATGTATGCATCCTTATCTGAGTAAGCTGCTTGAATGAAAATATATTATACTCTTGCTCAGATCTTCTCCACTTCTCTGCAATATTCTGATCAAATACAAGTGGACTTGGTCTGCAAAATGCCTCTGCCATACTAACACATCAGTGAAGGCTTTTGAACTATGCACGAACATATGCACATACATATATATGCCAGAAATTTATGCCGGTATCTGTAACTAGGCCCAATAGTACAATAAGCCTCTGAGTAACTGAACTGCGTGAAATACTTTATGAAATAAGTCTCCCTGGCACAATAGCATGCTTGAAATTATTGTGCTGTAAAAGTCACTTAACATCATTGTAAGAAACATTTCGAAGTAACTGCACATTGCGAATAAACAGTACACAGCAAACTGAAACACTTCTGAAAAGTCTGTACTTTGCTAAATAACTCTTTACAGTGCAAGAAACACTCTGTAATGACGGTACTTTGTGAGTAGACACACCCAGCACAAGAAATTTTCGCAATGGCTATATTTTGACTGCACTTCACGAAATAGTTGCACTTTGAAAAAAATAAACTCTTCAGAATAAATATACAGTAATAAACATACACTGTAAGCACTTTTACACACTTTGCGATACTTTGAATAACTTTAGCTATGCTCTGAATAGTTTCAATCAATGTGAAATAGCAGTTTATGCCGAAACACTGTAATTTGCCAAAACACATGCAGTCACCATGCTGTTTATGCTTAATATGACCTTTCTGCCCTTTATTATATTCGTTTTGCCCATTTAAGCTCTTTCCTGTGCTCATTTTACTCTAAACCTGCTCGTTTTCCAATTCCAAGGTGATTTTGAACCTCTTATGTACTTCTCTGATAATTGTTTTATCAAATATCTTAATTTTGAGCATTTTGTTTAATTAATAAACTTTTTATACCTTTTGTTTGCTTAATAAACATTTCTGTGCTACACATTTGCTTAGTAATGCATTCTGTGCCCTTATAATGCTCTGCTTTATCTTTTAATAAAATAATTGTGTGTGCAAGTTTTCATTACCTTTAGCTTGTTTCTGTCTATTTTGCTCGTTTCTTTTATTCTACCTTCACTGTTGATTCTGCACCTCATATCTCTGAAAAGCAGTCTTTAGAATCCCAGTTTTGACACTGTCATTTGTTCGGTCAGCATAAAACAGACAAACATGCATGGGTTCTGTTCAAGCAGCTTTATTATGTACAAACATATCAGGATTGAGGCAAGTAACTTTAACTTAGATAAACATAAATAGACTTACTATTTCTCTCATACATGCTCACTCTCTGGCTGCACTCTCAAAATGGCACTGAATCTGGCACATCCTTGCTATTTATATACATGTGCTGTCCTTGGAAATGCTTCTTAAATGTACAACATACATACATATTCTAGCAGCAGCCCTAGCATTATCTCAGTTAAAATTTCCAAGTCTCTACTCCAATGAGTCAGAGTTTTGAGGGAAAATCACAATGTAGGGTGTATGCATACTTTATACATTTCTGCTGTAGGTCCTCCATGTGGAACTGGCTTATTATGATGCAGTTCACCTGTCTAGGATGTAAGTCACATGATTTAAAGGCCTTCCATTGTTGCACAATATGGCGCTATGTGCCACATCATGCTGCATAGCTTATTTAAAAGTATATATTATAAATTGAATATATCCAGTTTTAATTGATAGTTGCCTACATCATCACTGTGACTTGGGTGGTCTGTTTTCATGAACACAGTAAGCTATGCAGTGCACCTGGCAAACACACATGCTGAGCACTAAAAAATCCTAAAAGTAACAGGACACAGCCCCCTGACGTTTTCCACATCCAGTGTGCTGGAGCCTACATGAAGTGGATATGAGGACAGGGTTGCTCCTTTTAGTGAGTCAACAAATGCACCTCATTTGCATATGTATTCATTCTGACTGCCTGGACACTACACATTTCTTAGCTGTGTAGGCTGGGTAACAGCATAAATGCATCATTCTACAGATATGAAGCAAGGTCCTACAGTACATTGTATAAACTACATTATAAAAGTTATTTTACAATTCTATTTTAATTTTCTGTTAAGCATGTATTTCAATGCAGCACATAGCTCAAACATGCTGAAATGATTAAAAAAATATTATTAATTTTACATATTCTCTCCCTTTTACAGAAATACACAATGTATTTTTTGCATATTTATGTATGTGATCTACCATTTTTAGGGGAGTTATGTCCATATTTGTGGAATTTTACATCCCCTTCTGTCCATATAGACTCCTGTATATGGAAAATTTCTGCATAAACTATGAACACAGACATGGAGTCTACACAAATGCCTTTTGGCTTATCGGATCACTCCACCTGGCTAATTTGCATAAGATTCACATGTTTATGTGGAAATGTGCATTGCACGGAAGTTTCCCTGATTGTATGCCACTAAGCGATGTTTACTGAATCAAAAAGTATTTGCACTCATGTAAGCATTGCGCTGTGATGCATTCATGAAAAACATTGTGTAGCCTTTACTGAATTCCCTCAATATCTTACTCAGCTCCAATAAAAGAGGTTGATTTATAGTTCATTGTGCACTAACTTCCCTGTTCAGATTTACCAGTATTTCCTTTCATTTATAGCACACTCTTTTAAGACAGACAATCTATGAGAAGTCTTGTTGTCCATCTATTGTATCCATCCTTGCTGGATTTGTCTGCTATTTCTTTAGTTGTATGACAATGCGGTTAATATATTTCAGTAAGAGCTGACAGGGACACTTCCTCCCTGAAAAAACATAAGTTCTATTGTATGACAGCTAGTAGTTTTTACAGCTTTTCTTTGCTAACGATGACTTTTTTTTGGAAGTATTAGCCTCAAATTATTCTTAGTGGAACTAACATGTATTTTTGCTGGTGGCTACTTCAAGCATATTAAAAAAGGAGCTGTGATAAGAAAGAGAAAGCAAAAGTTATTTCATAAAAAAGGAGGCATGTATGTTTCTCCGAGATTAACAAAGCTCGTTTCTTCAAATATTTAATCTATAGCTACACTTACTGTAAGATATTATTCAAAGTCTAATTTGATTAGCCAACATACTGCTTGCCTGACAATTATTTTAAGTCAGTGACTCTGTTAGGTCTCAAAAAAACAACCAGAGTTTCACTCAGATGAAACTAAAGATTCATTTCCAATGTTTCACTTATCTTTGAAACCACCCTGATGTATGCTTCCAACTACAAACTGCCAAAAACCTTGAAGCTTTATTAGCCTGCCTTCTAAAATAACGGCCCATCAGAGTCATTCATAGGTTCATAGGTAGGTACTAGACTATCAGCCTAAGGGCCTAAGTAAGCCTAGCCAACACGGTTCCCTGGCTCAAGCCACCCACAAAAGTTATTTTCCTGTGCCCCTGTCGAGCAGAGCCACAGAAGTGATCCCCGGGGTGTATTTCCTATTTCCAATCTACTCATCAAGATTTTTCTTGAAGAGTGTTAATGAGGAACTTTGCTTGACATAGATGGGTAGCTTGTTCCAGAGTACGGGAAGTCTCTGGGACAGGACTCTATCCCTCCAGCATGTCCTGTTTATTGTGGTGACAAGGTTTAGGTCCCTAGATTGTGTAGCTCAGAGAGATTGGAATTTCTTTAGGTGTAGCATGTCCAACAGCTCTGGGTTTGACATAGCTTTATATGTTAGGCAGAGATCACCTCGGAGTAGGAAATATGCTACGGAGTAAAGCTGGAGTTTTTTGAGACGGTCAGTGTAGAGCATCTGTTTGAGGCCAGTAATCCTCTTTGTGAGGTACTTGTGTGGCCTTTCCAGCTGCTGCAAATGTCTTGTGAGGTACATACCAAAAGGGGCGTTGTACTCTATAATGGGTCTAATGAGTGTCGAGCAGAGGGGAACAATGACCTCTTTTTTCCTGATGAGAACCATTTTGTGATGAGGTGTGCCCATAGAAGGTTTTCCTGACTACTGTGGTTATGTGATTATCAAAGGAGAGACTACTGTCCACCTGGGTCCCAAGTTCTCTTATCACACATTCAGCATTAAGTAGACTGCCGCCTATGTAGTTCATGGGTACAGAGTTTTTACCAAAGGGGGTGACAATGCACTTTTTGGCATTGAGCTTAAGGCCATGGCTTTGACACCAGACAACTGTCTCAGTGAGGCCCTTCTGTAGGATGTCCATATCATTTGGGGACTCAACTATGGCTCCTAGTTTGCAGTCATCTGCAAACTTCATTAGCCAAAAACCTTCTGTGTTAGCCTGTACTTAAGAGAAGTAGATACAAAATGGGAGAAGTCCCAGGACTGAACACTGTGATACTCCACTTATCACTGGTTTGAAGTCAGATTTGGAGTCTGCAACTTTTACAGTGTGGGTTCTGTCAGTGAGCCAGTTGGCAGCCCATCTTGTGCCGTAGGGATTTATACCTAGTCTAGTGAGTTTAGCTATAATTCCAGAATGGGGGATGGTGCTGAAAGCCTTGGCGAGGTCAAGATAGGCTGTGTGAACCAACTTACCCTCGTCTACAGCTTTGTTGACTGCCTCAAAGAAGTCTATCAGGTTCAGGAGGCATGATCTGCATTTCACAAACCTGAACTGGTTGGGGTCCAGAGTTTGGAGGTTACCAATGTCTTTGTTTATGAGTTCCATGATGATACATTCCATTGCCTTACAGACCAGGCACATCAGGTTAATAGGCGATAGTTCCTGGGATCAGTGGTGGCTCCCCCTTTGTGGAGTGGGATAACTGTTGCTGTGTGCCATTCAGTGGGCACAAAGCCTGACATGAGACTATGATTGAACACGGTGCTTAGGTGGGGAGTCAGTTGTTCTGAAGTTTGTGTAAAATGCAGCCTGGGATGTTGTCTGGTCTCACGGATGCTGTATTTTTGGCTTTAGAGAGTGCAGCTTTTACCTGCTTAGTTGTGATTACATGGACTCTGCATTCTTTCTGTATAGATATGAGCCCTTTAGGGGGTGAGAGGAGGGTAAAGTTAGCAATGAAACTATCTTCCAGGATGTTGGAAATATCAGTTGGTTTTGTAATTTTTGTGCAGTTGTGCTGTAACTCAGAGCAGATCTGGGTGTAGCCATTGAGATTCTTGACATAGCTATAGAATGTTTTGTGGTCGTCCCTAGAATCAGTGGTGATTTTGTTTTGGTAGCTAGCTTTGGAGGATCTTATAAGGGATCTCAGCTTCATACTGAGCCTGACCAGGGAACTCAACCACTCATGGAATTTTACTCTCTTTTGCAACAGTTTCTTCCTTCTGTTTTAGAGTTTGTTTATGGCAGGGACCCCCAGATTGGCTTCCATTTTTTGGAGGATAGCTTCTTGGTTCTGTTTGGGATAGCACGATCCATGCACTCGTGTAAGTGTTTATAGAGTGCATCTGTGTAGGATTCAGCAGTTGTAACTGTATTGTCCATCTGCAGGGGTCATGAAGTTCGCTACTTCTGTCTTAAGAAGCATGATTTTGGCTTGGAGAAATGTTTTACCATGGTTTCCTTAATTGGGGGTGGGGTCGGGATGTGGATATCTAGGGTGATTAGATTATGGTCGGATCTGACCAACAAGGAGTTGACTGCAGGTGTGGAACACCAGTCACTCATGTTGGTAATGACTAGGTCTAGGATATTGCTCCCCCTGGTGCGGGTGTGGATAGGTTTATCCAGGGCACTGGAATTTATGATTTCCAGAAAGCGTTGAGCGAAGGAGTTGGTACGTGAGTAGTTTTCCCAGTTAATGGTGGGGTAGTTGAAATTGCTCATTATTAGGGTGTTTGGTTGAACCCTAATATTTTCCAGTATATCAAGAAAAGAGGAGTGGGAATCTTGGGGCATGGTAGGGGATCTGAAGCAAGCTACAATTTGTTAGTTGCACTTGGATAACCTTGGATGCATTATGCTGAGCAACTAGCCTGGAGGTGTGGATATCCTTAATGAATATGGACAGACCTCCACCTTTGGTGTTCCGGTCCAGGTTAGGTGGCCGAAAAGTGTGGTATGAGTTATAGCCTAGTAATGCAGGGGTGCTTTCTGGAGCCTTGAACCAGGTCTCAGTCACTGCACAGATATCGATGTTCTCCATTTTAAGGAGTGCCTTGAGGGAGTGCATTTTGAGATTTAGACTTCTAGCATTGAGTAGCATTACCCTCAGTTTTTGCTTGCCTGTTTCTATTACGGTGGTGAATTTGTCATTTGAACCTTGCTTAAAAAGGCACTACAGGGGCAGCAAGAGCCTTAGCCAGTATCTGAAATACCAAGGGAGACAGGTGCAGGCCATCTCTGGCAAAGCATCATGGTCTGGCGACCATGTTGTCCCAGCAGACAGATACTGGACCCCCTTAGAATGACACCAGAAGCTTAGCCAATTGTTGAAGTCAATCATTTTGTCCTTGTACTGTGGTATCATTCTGGGCGAGGCAGGATGCTACTCAGGGCTAGGGTCATACCTGCCTGGGCTACAAGATTGGAGAGCTCTTCCATGCCTCTTTTCATGTAGTCCAGGGAGGTATGTCTCAGGTCATTCACACCAGCATGGACAATGACAGAGTCCTATTTGTACTTGTTGTGGCGTGACCAGAGTGTGTGGGTTATGTGGCAGATCCTGGCATCCGACAGGCAGCTGACAGTAACCTTCTCCTTGTTTAACCTGTTGAGTGGTACATCAGTGTGCCTGACTATAGAGTCACCTATGACTAGTGTGTTGGGTACGTTGTTTTGCCTTATGGGCTGTGCTTGAGTGGCACACTGAGTCTGTGGGTTATGTGTCATTTGGGTTGTGTTGGGGGGGTGGAGGTTGCTGGGTTTCTGCTTTGGAGGTCTCTGTTGCTTAAGCAGATTATTATTGAGAGCCTCTACAAATGTTTTTGTAGTTCTATGTGTGGATTTTGGTGGTGTAGGTTTAATGGGACTATGTGATGAGTGTGGTGTGGTGCAAATGTTTACTTTCTCCTCGTGACTGTCAAGTTCAGTCTTGGTTGGAGAGAGATTTACCTCCAGTTTGGCTAGATAAGTGCATCTCTTACAGGTTGTAGTGTTGGGTGGTAGGAGGAGAGGGTTGTCTGTGTACATGAGGCAATTGCTACATTGTCCTTAGATGCCCAGATTCATCAGATAGACAGGAGAGAACACTGGGAACTGACCCTTGGACATGCCTGAATAAAAAATAATTTTCCCTCTAGACAAGTGAGGAAAATGAGTACAAGAGCTGTTTTTCTCTAAGCAAGCGAGGAAAGTACAAAAATTGTTTCTGAACAAGTGCTGAGCACGAATAAGCAAATTCAAGTGCTAAAACTAAGAATCTGTATCAGAGCTAGACTGGTTACAGGAAAGAAACAAGTGCAAATGTGGGCTTTTAAATCAGAAATTTGCAAGAGATGGAAAAATTGCCGAAATGGTCAATAACTACAATTTCCATGCCAGAAACCACTCCTTATGTGGTAGATAGGTTAACTAGTGCTTACCACTCGCAGTGATAAGCTAGCAGGCTACCCTCTAACACAGAAAGGCTTGGGGGCCTCAGGAGCTTACAGACAGTCCTGAATACAGCAAATCTGTATCTGAACTAGACTAGTTACAGGAAAGGGGGGAAACAAGTGTAAATGCGGGCTTTTAAATCAGAAAGTTGAAAGAGATGGAAAAACTGCCCAAACGGCCAATAACTACAATTTCTGGGCCAGAACCACTCCTTATGTGGTAGATAGGTTACCTAGTGCTTACCACTCCTACTGATAAGCTAGAAGGCTTCCCTCCAACACATTTGCTGAATGTGATAATCTAATCACTAAAATCCTAGCAAAAATGTTGCAATCATTTTATATTATTTTTTATTATAAATTGATAAAACTGTTAATAAAACAACAAATGCTTAAACAGATACAATATAAGTGTCACACGGGTTTGCCACCTGAGTTTAAAACAAGGAAACTGCACTATATATAGAAGCATTATTCTGCAGAATGTGGACCTTGTTAGTCAGAATAAAACAGAAACTTTACTGCAAAAAGAACAAGAAGAAGACATTGATAACTAGGAACTTGAAAGGCTTGATGGTATTTTTGTTATAATCATGTGGCTGATATTCATGAATTAGATACTTTCAAGCCTTCAGAATTCCAGATTATTAACTGGAACTGATATACAGAACCTGTTACTGCCCTTATGGTGTGTGCATATTCTCTAAGGTTAACACTTTAGTTCTTTATATATTTATGGGCAACACCGAACCAATATGTGAAATGAGATTGAAAGATTCTGTGGTATCTGCTTAGAAAAGTAAATGCACCTTCATTAGAGCATTTATAGCTTAGATAATCTCTACTGTGGCTGATTCTCGTGGTAAACCTTAAACCAACTGCTAATGTAACAAAAAGTACTTGCCTCCATGAATATAGCAGAGCTTACAGTATTGTAAGGGGGTGCTGAAAATCACCAGTTATTTCAAAATGAGGACAATGACTTCTCCAAGAGTATTTTGCACTTAATACCAAAAGTTTAATAGGGAAAGGCATTAATACAAAATGTGGACCCCCACTCTTCTTCTCCCGGTTAGGGGTTGCCACAGGGGAACAGCGGTCCACAGGAAGATTGGCAGTGGAGTTTTATGGGGTTGAGTTGCCAGCCCAGCACCCAACCTTTCACAGAAGGTGCACACTCACACCTAGGGCCAATTTAGAGTGTCCAGTCCACCTACCACATGTGTTTAGAGATGTGGGAGGAAACCATAGTACCCAGAGGAAACCCACGTAACTGCAGGGAGGACATGCAGACTCCACACAGAAGGCACCCCAGCCAAGAATTGAATCAGAGAACCTCTTGCTGTGAGGTGGTAACACTAATGTCAATTCTTGGAAACTGCATCAACTTTTTTCTTCATTGTATGAACAGGCTGTGAAGGGTAAGAAAGTTTATGTAGATACATTCTAAGTGACAATTTGTTTGGCAGGGAAGAAACCTGGTTTATGAATCAGTTACATCATATGACCATTTATAGTAAGGCCTTGAGTATGTAGTCCTCATTCTTCATTATGTCCAGTACATTAACACATCTTTATTATATATTGCCAGTAAATGGTGTAAAAACAATTATAAAGAATAAATGCACTGAAATGTTTAATAATGATATATCTGGAGAGTTTTATTGAGACTGGGTGATTCATTCAATGATCTGGTATAATGGGATACTGAGTTGCTAAACAGAGAGTAAAATGATGGACATAGAGACAGTGTAATTGTAGGAAATTATATGTTTATTAATAACGCAGTCTTAAATTGGGACATTGACAATTTCCGTACAATCTATTCAATATATTAAATACTCAATCCATAATGAGAATATTGGGTGAAGAAGGTAGCTGCCCTAAGCACAAGGAATTAGGGGGCATGGTGCTGTTGATGGTGTGGGAATATAGAACTGGCATTATTTTGTAAAGCTGTGAGGACATCATAGCTTCAGAAATGAATGCTGATACTGCAGTTGCAATCATGGCTATAGTACTGAAGCACTGCATGGTGATTTGGCTATAGCAATCTGCTTGTTATATAACAGGCAGCTTGCTTCAGATATAGAGTGAAAAGGCACAAAAGGTTTTTTTTTGTCTTCAATTTTTAAAAATGTTTTTGCTCCTCACTTTGGGATGAGGGGACACCAGGTCAGTGAATTGCATGTGCAACCAGACAATATTGGTTCTGTTCTGTTTAACCCCTTATGATAACAGGTCCAAACCTTTTCTTTTGTTTTTCCATTTATGTTTGATGAAACCTAATGCATGTCCAGTGAGAAGAATTAAGAAAATGTAATCATTAAATATACAACAGTGATATCATTCAAATGTGGGTACTATTAACTTTGCGAATGGTAACAAAGTTCAGGTACATTTGGGTCACTGAAGTAAGATGCAAGTTACAGTCAGTTCACTCACTTCCAATGACCTGCCTGGCATTTTTAAATGTATTTATTTTATCATTTTATAACTGGATAGGTGAGCTCTGCTGACCCTTTTCAGGTACTACCCCATCACAAAAGTACATTTAAAAAATCAAAAGTAATAAAGTATCATAATAAATTGGTAGAACAGTATAGCATAAAAATAAATAAAACAAATGTTTATAGTACAAGAAACTGTATCATGTAATAATTACTATAGAAATGTAGCATACATGCTAAAGAGTCAACTAGTTGCTGTATGTATAACATGACTAGTGTTTTCATAGGTATTACATGTGTATGCAAGTGATAATATTGAAATACATACCGCAATAATCTCCCCATATTAACATGTTTTTTTTTAATGTTTTGATCATTTTCTTTTGTTTTGTCTGGCTAGGTTAAATCTAGTGCTGGCCTGTAAGAGAGTGTTTTTTTTTCTTGGCTTCTTATAAGATAGTAGAATTGTTCTCAGATTTGGAATAGTGTGCCTAGCATTAGAATTTTAAATTTCAGAGTACCTAGTAGATAGATGGCTTTGTTAATAATAGGCGTACCTTTCCATACATGATGCAATGGTGACAGTCTAGACTGGCAAGGAAAATAAATATAAGTATTTTATTTTCTGCAACCTGATTTTTTGGGTGTTATGTGCTGAGTGAAATGCAATCATGAATAGAACATATTCCTCCTTGGGTAATAAGACGTTTTTCTCTAAGTCTATGGGAGCTGTTGGAGAAAGAAGGTGTGATAGTTAATAATGTTAGTTTAGGTGTTGCAGGACTTCAGCTGAAATACTGAATTTGTGAATAACTGAAGTTTAGTGAATGGTAAAGTATTACACCAAGGGATTTTTAAGTCTTTATGGATATTGCAAGTAGTGAGGTGAGTTTCTTTGAAGCAGAGAAAAGCATAACTTTGTCTTGTTACTGTTATGATGGTTCTTGCATTATAAATCTTAACTGCTCCTTATTGTACTATATTACACCATGTCGAGTCAAAGACATCTGAGAACTGGTTGTTAGACTATATAAATTCCACAGCTTAAGAAAAGCATACATTCGTAGTAACTGTCACATGCTGACTTTCATTTTGAGACAGCTCTTTATCTTTTTGCTAAATTACAGCTAGTTATAGATTTGAGCAGCTTGTTCTTAATTCCTTTAAAGCAGTTTTCTAAAAATGTGTTGTCAGTTTGATTATTACTGTGTGCTTAGAAGATTACCTATTTACATCCCATTCCATTTCATTCCATTTAATTGAATCATTGTCTGATATACTTCACATAATTGGAATGTAGAGCATTTTGCATGGTAATTACACTCCAATCTCTGGAAAAAGACAAATCAGTTAAAAGCTACTGTAGTGCAAGACCTGATCTTAACAAATGTTAAGAACCCCTTGTTTAACTTGTTTAGGTCTGGTCTTGTGCTAAGCTGTCAAATCTGCTAGTACTGACCAGTAAAGAGAGAGGTATAATAAAAACAGATTTGTTACTGCCTGTTGTCCATACTGGTAATGTGTCCCTGAGTTCCTCTTATAAAATCAAGGTGCTATTGATGAATCTGTGGACATAAAAGAACACAATGCAAAATATTTTGTTCACTGCCACTTGCAGCAGTTCAGAGTTTGTAGATGAAAGGAGAATGACTAATCTGATTTTTAATGATCGGCCGTATCTTGGGTATAAGTAATGTTTTGGCTAATGCCGTTAGAATAATAGCTGATACAAGTAGGTAAAATAACAGGAAGTGTGTTTGCCTGTGTTTTCTGAACAAAATAAAGTCTGAAGCTGAAATGCATGTCATTATTTATTGACTTCAATACTCAGTAATTTTTCAGAAAATTACAGATTTTATGAGGAACAGACTAAACATATGAGGCAAAAATCTGGACAGTCGAGAGACATGGAGGTGAGTGCAAACATAAGAGATTGGGTTACACTGCCTTTCTGACAGTGCTTTACAGCTTTGAAAGGCATGAATATACTTAGCAATTTTCCTGTTATTAGTAGTACATAGAGCAGATAAAGCTCTATGCAATGCAAAGAAGTATGATCGGGTCTCCAGTCTCCAGTCATAACCCTTAATTATGTGCTGCTGACATGAATGCAATGATTCACCTCTCGAGCTTCATTCTCAAGGGGAATTTCTTGTCATCCATGTATTGAACACATCCTGTCATGCTTATATCTCCTCATATTTCTTTCTAGAACATTGAGAATTAAAAGAAAATCAGAAATTAATTTCTGCTATGGCATGCCAACAAAAATAAATGGATTGTATTACAACCATTCATACAAAACAGAAACACTCTTGTGAAGCAGAGGAGGAATGAAATTCTTTAGCATGAATAAGTAACTGTCAGCCTGGTAAAAGTTTTAGCAAGCCAGACCACAGCAGTCAAGAGCACGTCTTATTGGAAATGTAATTTAAAAAGTATCATTGCACATTTTGGATGATTGCAAATGGAATAATCAGTGGTCTATAAAACATACTGATGCACATCAAATACAAGTCACTATTTCCAACCTGTCAGCTTTATTGCTGTAACAGTGGAATGCCCAGATGTGGCTGTTTATGCAACATTATTGCTGATAAACTTATATAGGCTAACAACCAATTATCAGACATCCTGGATTTGATCGCTCCTTCTTTTGTTCTGTTCTAGGTAGGATAAAAGGTGAGTAGTGGCTCATCTCACACATGGAAAAACAGGAGAGAAATTTACACACAGGATTCAGAACAAGTTGTAGTAGAGAGAACTTAGACAAAGTAATTAACTATATATAAAGTAAAATGAAACATATCAAAAGGCAAAGGTGGCAAAAGTTCTGATGAGTCTGTAAGACCCCTTGAAACCTCTACAATGGGAGACTCACCCCTTAGCTTATACAACTTAACTCCATGCTCACATAATAGTACAGAAAAGGTCAAACTGAAAAATGAGCACAATCATTTTACATTGTGTACTTGAAGAATTTGTAGTCAAACATCAGATTCATTCCTGGTGGAAAATGGCAAAGGAAGAGTTGCTGAGAAGAATAAAGAATGCAAAACCAAATAGTATGAGGAACTTTGTAATATATGATGGAAAACACAGAGAAATGTACTAAGTTAGGGAGCCACGCTTGTAATACCAAAGCAACAAGGATGATCAGAAATAAAAGGGAAGAAAGGCTAGGCCAAACTAAAGTACAGCATTGCAAACAACATGCAAAAGAATACAAGATGAAACATATTTACAAAGCCACATCAGACATGAGGCACAGCCATTGGTAATGATGGACTAACTTGCTCCACATTCATAAAAATAACAGAACAACATATATGTTTGTATGAATGGTAAAGGGTAGTTATAAGAGAGGACAGCAGATAGAGGCAGAAAAGAAAAATGATGATTACAAGACAATAATTTAGGAAATGGAATGCAATGTTAGCAGTTAGTTGTAATAATCAAATTAGCAACATATAGTACAGTTGTGTAATTTGAACTTAGCATAAATGTAGATGTTCAAATGATCACTGCTGCAGTAATCGTAGCTATGTGGATAATATCCTGCCAAGGATATAATGGCTGACCAGCTTCCAAAACTTCAGGGCACCATTTGCATGCCCAAACTGTCAAACAGCTCAAGCTGAGCTGACTAAAAGACAACTTGTGGTGCAAATTCCTTCAGAGCTTTCCTACCAGCAGAGAGAAGGAGGCTGAGCCCTGAAAGGATAATGCTAGGAGCAACAAAAAATAAATTTCAAACCCTGGCATAAAAACACACCAAAAACAAGGGAATGGAAGTAGGGAGTGCCTACTGCTGCAGTGCTCATTCAAATATCTATTGTTATGGTAAGTTCAACTTATACAACTGTATTATGATCTTCATATTGATGACTATAGCTTTAGCCTTAGTTATATGCATAGATTACCATAGCTAACTATATTCAAGAGGTGGATGGAGAAGGGTCCAGGAGCCCATGGAGTATGGTCCTACAAAGCATGGTTTAGACCTAGAGAAGGAATCGAGCTTATAGTACTTTGTAAAAGTAGGACAATGGACCAAGTGGCAGCTTCTAGAATACTTCTAGAATTCAATCCTTCTCAAAAAAGCCATACACGAAGCCAAAGCTCTAGTGCAGTGGGCCTTGACCCTGTCTGGAATGGATTTGTTATGGTGCATATAACAAAAAGTAATAACCTTAAGTGACAATTTGGAAATAGTCTCTTTTGACAAAGGTTGTCCCTTCTTCTTATGTTCACAAGAAATGAACAATTGATCTGTAGATCTGAAAGATCAGGAGAGTACCTGAGTTATCTGTGGACAGCTAAGCCACAGAGTATCCTTTCTCCTACATTTTTAGGTTCAGAAAAGAAAGAAAACAGGGATAGATTGTTTGATTAAAAGTAACCTCAGATACCACTTAAGGCATAAAGGGATTCATTTTCAAAGAAACTATGTCCTTGTGGAAAATGAGAGAGGTGACTCAAAAAAACAGCTTGGAACTCAGATAACCCTTCTTGCAGAGGTCAGAAGAATCACTAAAACTGTTTTCCATGTTAAGAGCCTCAAATCAGTCAGATTATTTGGTTCAAGTGGAGCAAGTATTAGCTTCTCTAAAATAAAATTAAGATTCCAAGGAAGGACCATCATTTCTCAAGGAGGCCTCTATGCAAAACATCTTTCAAAAACATTTTTGTTATGAGACTGCATTGAAAGAGGAGTATCCAACCCTGACAGAGGAATAGGAAAGGCCATATGATAGTAACTCATGCAAATATTTTAAAAACAGAGAACAGCTAGCCCTAAATGCATGCTAGTTATGTTGTTGGCGCCAACAAGAAAACCATTTCAATTTGCTAATATATGATTTGTAGTAGCAGGCTTTCTTGCCTCCATTAGTACCTGCTGCACATCCTCAGAATGTAGGTGCCAAGAAGGAATTACGACCCTATCATCCAGGCAGCCAAGTTTAAGGTGATTGATGTTGGGGTGTATCAAACACCACTGGTCTTGTGTGAGTAGATCCAGTCTGTGAAGAGTGGCAGTTGTCCCTGGACATTTCCAAAAGAATGGAAAACAAGGGTTGCCAGGCCAAAAGGGAGTCACCACAATTATCTTGGGGTATTCCTTTTGAATCTTTGGAAGTAACCTGAATATTAGTGGAAAGGATGGAAAAGCATACAGGAACATTTCTGTCTAAAGAAAACAAAAGGCATCCAAGGTCTTCTTGCATGTGCTCCTGAAACAAAATTTTGCCAGTTGATTGATTAGACAGGAGGTAATGAGGTATACTTCAGGAATTCTCCAAAGTTGGATCAAATCTTGGAAGACCCCCTGATCTAATTTCCATTCATGAGGGTCTGCCCTGATCCTGCTCAACTTGTCTGCCACACAATTGAGCTCTGACAGAATGTAGAATGCCTGTAGAGTAAGATTGTGCTATAAAGCTATATCCCAAGTTAACATGGCTAGTCTGAAAAGAGGGTATGACCTGGTTCCCACTTGCTTGTTGATGTACCACATGACAGGGGTATTGATTGTAACCACATGAAGAAGTCCCAAGGACAAAAGATTGTTCAGAGAGTTGAGTGCCTTGATCAGGGCAAACATCTCCTTGATATTTATGTGCTTGCATATGTCCTTTTGTGTCCCACACTCCCTGCTTTTTCATTCCTACAGAAACTGCTACTCAAGTAAAGTCAGAAGTGTCCACTGTAACTGGCTTCTTAGGAGCAGGGAGGGAGAATGGGAGACCTGGATTTAAGGATATCTGTTGTCTCCACCAAAAGATATATCCTCTGACAAACCACAGCACTGGGATTTAAAAAGATAAAAGGTGTTGATGCTGGGACGAAAGAGATTTCAGATCAGGAGAATCATGAGAATCATGGATGCTATGAGACACAAAATCCCAAGGAATTCCTTCACAGTGAACAAAGTCTCAGCTGAAAACCTTAAAAATATAGCTAGATAAAATATATATTTCCATTTGGAAGAAAAGCTATTTGAAGTGAGCTTTCTAGTTGACATCCCAGGAATAGAATCGTGTGTGAAGGTTTCAAGAACAACTTTTGAATGTTGTTTTGAATGTTATTTTGTACACAAGATATCTCTCGCACCCAAGAGAAAGAGAGAGATTCCTGTCACCTTAAAAAAATGAGGATACCATGCAGCCTGCTATGAGTAATAATCAGAGCTAGCCACTTTGTGAGCACTTCTGGTGCAGTGGCTATTCCAAATGGTAATGCAGAGAACTGATAATGTGATGCAGACCCACAAAACTTTAAGAAACATCTGATGTCTGGATGAATAGGGATGTTATGATAAGCATCTTTTAAGTCTAATGTTGCTAGGAAACTTAAAAGATTAAAAAAAAGGTAACAGGTTGTGAACTGACAACATTTTGAATGTGGGCAGTATTACGAACAGGTTTAGAAAAGAAATATCCAGAAATGGTCTCCAAACATTTTCTTTCTTCAGCACTAGGAACATCCTTCAATAAAAATCCTTCCCACATGGGAAGGACAAACTGGTTCTATTACTCCTTGGCACAGCATGTGATGAACAACAGGTGGAACAAAATCTTCCCACCTGTCTATGGTGCATCGGCTCTAACAATCCTTGGGACAGCATGTGATGAAGAACAGGCAGAAACAAAAAAAGTCTGATCTGCAGGATGATGAATAACCCCTGAAAAGGAGGAATTTCCATCCACTGCTATCTGTAACCTTGATTAATGATTTCAGAGTTCATTTGTCTTAAACAAACTGTTACCTAAGATAAAAATGAAGATTCAGACTTTCTTCAAGAGAAAAAGGCCATGGTGGGAGGGGGATACAAGGTCTCTAGAACAGTCATTCAGACTTGTTGGACTATCCCTGGTTTTGGGAGGATTGTGACTTCTTTTTGAAATCCCCTTTCATTTTTTGTTACCTGGGTCTTTGCCATAATTGCATGAGGAGAATTGAATAATTTGGAAATGGAGGGCTGAAAAGTTTTAGAGATTCCCTGGATCACCTTGCCCCTTTCATCACTATATTTGATCACCTATGCAGAAGAGGGGCCAAACAATAAATCTCTATCCAAGGAATGATTTAAAATCTCCTTTTTTACATCATATGGGAGGTATTGAGAATGCAGCCAAGCAAACATCTTTAAAAGAGTACCAGTGGCCAAAGTCATGGAAGTATCATAAACACACTGCAATCAATGAGTAGTGACCTTTGCAATCAAAGTAACTAAGTTATTTAAAGCAGATTCCTCATATGTTTCACAGTTTGTAGAAAAAGCTTTAACTCATGAGCCTGGGAATTCAAAATTCTGAAAATCAAAGTTACATAAGAATATACATTTTTTCTATCCTTATTAGAAAGAGTTTGACTGGAATTAACTAAATGCTTAGCAGCAATGGAATCATCTAAGGCTATAACTGCTAGGTCAGGTTTGTGAATAGGATATAAAAATAAAAAAAAAACTGCCTCTGTTTTTAAGGACATTTGGCTGACTATCAGGAAATCTGCAGACCGTAACACACATTCTCTAAATCACAGAGTTTAGGAGGAATTGACATATGTTCTGGAAAATCTTTTTTTAACAATATAGTATTTTCTGAGGGACTGAGAAACTTTGGTGTCCTCCCAAACAGTGGGACATTCTAGCAATAGTCTCAGAGGAAGAGAACCCCCTACTGGGAGAATAAGAAACTGAGCTCTCCTCTGATTCTGAATTAGAAATCTGAGAGCAAAACCCTGAGCTCTTCCATGCAATTCTCTTTCAAATACAGAATATTAAATCTCTTTACTTTACAAGAAGGGACAGTAACCTGAACTTGAACCCTGAGCCAGTCCCTGTAAACTACTCTTATCCAAAGAATGTTGAGGAGGGGTAGACACATATTTGGTTTTCTGTTACTTTTTACTGGAAAAATGCAGCAGACTAGGTTACTAATGGCAGCAGTTGCTTTCACATGTATGGGAATAGAATTCTGACATAAGAGAAAATCTTCCCAGTTCCCTCTCCCAGGACTGGGAAGACTATCTTTCTAAGCGCCAGTGAGGGGATTCCAACATGCACAAAGGATGTGGCTAAACACTGGTCTATACTGGTTGTAGGTGCTACAGCAGAGGGGTCTGGGGTAAAAGATGAGTGGCCTGAGGTACATAAAATAGGTATAGCAAAGTAAAGACCTGCTACTTAGGAAAACTGCTAGCCTGTTGGGGTGGCAAAGGCTGTTTGATTAACTTTTTCCTTTTTGTGGCTAGAAGAAGGACCAGCCATGAGACCAGTAGTTTGTTCCATGGTCAAGCAGAAAATTGTGTCTCTTCCCTGGGGAAGATGACTAGCATATGCTGGTAAAACTACCATTCCACAAAAATTACTTTTTTGACAAAGAAAAATACATTTAAAACACTTTTCTCCACAGAAAATATGTTTTCAGTTAGTTTATGCTGCTCTTAAACTGACAAAAAGAAAACAGTGCTCTGTTTAAAAGAAAGTTACAGTCACAATACAGTCCACTAAAAACAATACTCCCAGCTTTAAAATAACTTTCTTAAAGAAGAAAGTAACAAAATATTAACACATTTAAGTAAATATAAGTTTTTCCCCCAAAGAAACTTATCTGCCCAACAAAGAAAAGCACAAGCTAACTGTCAATCCTCAAAAGCCTCAGAGGAGCATACTCTTTGGTGGCAGTAAAGCTCTGAAGAACTACATGCTCAAACTTCACTGTAAGTCAGCTCAAGCTGCTTGACAGTTTGGGTGCATGGAAGGTGCCGTGAAGCTTTGGAAGCTTGGCAGTATATAATCCATTATGGCAACAATGATCAATATGATGAACATTCTTGGGTAGCATTCTTAACCCTCGAAGAAGCTGACATTTGTGCAGTCACAGAAACTTGGTTCAAAGCTCTGAAGAGCACCCCAGTCATACCAGGATATTCATCCTATCATTCATTCAGACCCCAAACCGTGGGCAGCAAAATGAAAGGAGGTGGAGTTGCAATATATATAAAAGACATACACACCACTAGGATGGTCAGACAGTATGATGCACAGAAAACTCTCCAGGTGCAGTTAACAATTGGCAAGACCCCTATTCAAATCATAGCTAGTTACAGGCCTCCAACTCTGACTCAAGATGCCAACTTCACCTATCTGGACCTCTTTGAATCTATCAAAATCCAACCCTTTACCCTGATCCTTGGTGACTTTAACTATCCAACCATAGATTGAAAGAAATATTCAAGCTAAAACACAAATGCCCAGAGATTCCTTGATTTCATCAATGCAAATGACTTGGACCAAATGGTTGACACCCCCACAAGAGGTGAAAATATCTTAGAGTTGGTATTAACCAACATGAGTAACCACTGCTTCATCCCTACAGTGTCATCATCCCTGATAAGATCCGACCACAAAGCAATCACTTTTGAAGTCACCATATCCCCTGACCCCTTTCCCCGCTAGGGTCAAACAAAAAAACTTTTCCAAAGCTGATTAGGACCTCCTGAGGGAAGGTATAAACAGCTTCACAGCTGCTTCCCCCTCCATAAGAACTGGCACATATGTCCAAACCTACAGAAAAGTACTATATGAGTATTTATATAGCTGCATGGAATCAGGAAAACCAGACAGGATGAAATCCTCCTCCTCAAGGAAGAGTAAAGCTATCTGGTGGACATCTACAATAAATAAACTCTATAATAAAAGGAAAAACAAATTGCTGTCCAGGACCATGAAAGAGCAGGTGTCTAACTGGAAGCAATCTCTCCTTAGCCTGAACAAGCAAATAAGAGCAGTAGTGAAATCCTCCAAAGCAAACTTCGCATCTAAACTGGCCACATCTACTAAAGACAATTATAAGGTTTTCTTCACATATGTCTGCAATCTCAAGGGAAGCACTGAGATCTGCTCAGAACTGGTGGTCAAGGACACCACATACACAAACCCTGTAGATATAGCCAACCTGTTGGCAGACATGTTCAGTGAAAACTTCACTCCTCTGTCCCCCCATTAGTAAAACAGGACATCCCCAGTACCTGCCCCCCTCCCCTTATCTCTAGGGAGCAAGTCATCACTGCTCTCTCAAAGGCAAAAAAATACAGCCTCCATGGGACCCAATACATCCCAGGCTGCATCCTACATGTACTCAGGCAGGAACTTGTAGCACCATTAGGCACCCTATTCAGCCAAAGCCTGAGTATCGGCTTCGTCCCAGCTGAGTGGAGGACAGCTACTGTCAAGTAGTAGACCTGTAACAAGCAGTGTACCCCAGAGATTGGTCTTTGGGCCACTGCTGTTTAAGATATATTTCTTAGAGATGCAGGGCAAATCTAGTGGGCTATGGCTGACCAAGTTTGCAGATGACTGCAAGCCGGGTGCTGTTATCAATTCCCCTAGTGATGTGGACATCCTCCAAGAGGGTCTCACCCAAACAAATGACTGGTGCCAGAAACATGGCCTCAAACTGAATGCCAAAAAATGCATCATCATCCCTTTTTGGGAGTGTGACATCCCCACAAATTATCACATAGATATTAAGGCACTAAGCATGCAATCAGGCGTGAGGGACTTGGGAACCCAGGTTGATAGCAAACTGACCTTTGACCACCATATTGCCTCCACTGTACAGAAAGCTTTCTACATGGCCCACCTCATTTGTAAGTGTATCTCGTCCACAGTCAAGGTGGTCATAACATCCCTGTATCCTTCCCTTATAAAACCCATTATTGAGTATAATGCCCCTTTCAACATGTACCTCATAAAGCACATGCAGCAGCTGGAGAGACCACAGATGTTCCTCTTCTGGAGAATCCATAGCCTCAAACATCTACCCTACACAGACAGGCTAAAAGACTTGTCCATCTACTCAGTCTCCTACATACTCCTCAGAGGTAACCTCTGTCTGGCATACAAAGCAATCTCATACCCCTCCCTGATGGGACTGCTACACATTCGCAAGCCAAGCTCCACTTGAGTAACCCGCACTTGTGACCTCAGCCTGGTGGGTGACATCAATAGGACTTGGTGGGACAGATTTGTATCCCAGTTACTTCCCCTTTTGTGGAATAGACTCCCTCTCCATGTAAAGTAGAGGACTTCATTAAACCTTTTTAAGCGCAACTTCGATAACTGGATGGGGAGCAGAAAATTCACCCTTGAGATTCCACCTGTGTCCCTGCTGGACAGTGTCATAGGGTGCTGACTTGTTGGAACATGGGCTAAATTCTTGGCTAGGCTTGTAAGGGCCTCAGGGCCAATAGCCTAGTAACTTCCTATGATTTAAATAGATTACAAGTAAGCTGAATGTCAACAAAACCACAACAAATTCTATCAGACTGAAAGGCATTGGAGAGAATCAGAAGGTAACCAAGAAATAACATTCAGTTGCTCAATTTTTGATTCAGAACTGTGCAGAATTCTCACCTCACAATAAGAGGTTTTCTGGTTTGAATCTTGGCTGGTATTCCTTCTGTATGGAGTCCACATATCCTCCCTGTGTTTGCTTCAGATTTCTCCAGGGGATCCAGTTACATTGCGCATTCCAAAGAGATGCAGTAAGTAGACTGGAGACTGTAAATTGGTCATAGGTGTGAGTGTGCATTCATGTGTGTCTGGTATGAAGGAACAACTGTAGCAAGTCTAGCCACCTGGCAGTGTGAGGTCTAGCTTTAGATGATGTCACTGTTGATGTAACATCCTATCTCCATGAGCAAAAAATAAAATAAAATGGGGAAAAAGGGGATTGTGGATGGTTGGATGGAATGTAGAATGTTTTGTATTCTGTATTAATGGAAACATTGTATTTGTTTCTATAGCAAGTTTTTTTTTTTTTTTTTTTTTTTTGGTAAGAGTCATAAATCAGTTTCCTGGATTCTGACTGGTTGATAATTTTTGTGTCACAGTATAATAAAATAGATTATCTCACCTGTGGAAACCTATAGATGCCAGTCAGTCTAGCAAGTGTTATAGTTGGTGATGAAAAGGCTTCTCCTACAATTGCTAATAATTTCTTTTGTTTTTCACAGTTATAATTTGGAATCATCTGTCCTCCAGATAACAAGAACAGAGCACTTTCAACAGCATAAGATTCATAACGACATGGATCAAGGATTTTATATCCCAATGTGATGTTTGACAACAAAAAAGGATCTCTGTTTATTTCCATAATGGCAAAAACAAAGGCCATCATATCCTGATACTGAGCTGGCTCCAGCCTGCACATTTTGTCATATTGGACACAAATATAAGAAAAGCATGTTGTTACTATCAAATTATAGGAAAATAAGAATTTAAGATTAATACATTTAAATCATTACAGTGTAACATTTAAACAAAACACACTTAACCAATATACAAAGCAGTGACAAATTGGTGAATTTTTTCTACTTCTTCCAGCTACAAATGTTTCCCCTGCAATCTTTCTGTTTCACTGCTATGTTACAAGACTGGTTTTACCATCATACTAAAACTACCCTTTGTGACAGAAAAAAACTCTGGGGCAGACTGCACTTCTTATAGTCTGATGGGGGCATGTTAAGGACCTAGTGCAGTATGATCCTTGGCACAAACTGGATAAATAATGGTGTTGCTGTCCCTAACTTATTAAACATCTAGACGCCAGCAAGCATACCAGCCAATGGAAACATTTAGGTAGGTTTAAGTGAGCATTCCTAATTGCATCTGTCGGCTGGATGAAACACTGTGTGCTCTTAGATGACCATACTAATATCAGACATGTGCCTGATTATACTGTTTGCCTGATCAGTGGTTCTTATACAGCAAACCTTCCATTTAGCTCACCCTCTTATTAAAAATGGACTGATGACCTAAGACAATGATTTTTACTGAACTGTTGGATTATTGTAGCTCCCAGTGTTGACTATTGCAGTGCTTAGGCTCATTAATCAAACCACATTAGTAGGGATACAGTATATGCACTACAACCCATACCATGGTGTCAGCAACAGGAGAGTGTCTGTTTAATTTGACATGTATCTAGTAACCTTAGGTAAAATAGTACAGTACATGTGAAAACCATATTCTTAACAGAAATTACATACTGTGCAGAAGAAACAAATTGCCATCTGCTATTTCCAACTTTGTGAGTGAATCCTCCTGTTGTAGTTGATGTGTAGAAGTCATCAGTTTCTAATATACTTCACAATGCATCTCTGATGCACTACATAGAGAAACTAAAATTCACTTACATACATGTACTCACATTTCATAAAAGGTAATCTTTGTGTCCCTATAATGAGATCAAACAGGGTTATAAATCTTTTCTGCAGCCATAGTTTTGAATGAAGCTAAACTGAGGTTGCAACTACATGAGTTTATAAGAAGGTATGATGAAAGTAAAAGATCCCGCAAAACTTATAAAACAAGTAGAGTCAAAAACATATATCTGTACCAAGTTTGCCAACCTGTGGTATAAACAAAGGATCTAGGTGACGGTCATTTTTGATGTGGCACCTCAACCCCATGCAAAAATGGGGAAAATGTGGGCTAATGCAGATACCTTTTATAAAATTTCACCCCTACCATATATATTGGGGCAAGCACCCCTCCTCATTCACTCTGCCTGAAAAGTACACACATTCAGAAACACATAAACACCCACACCCACAACAGCATATCTTTTTTCTGCCTCTAAGTTGACAAAATGGCCTTCATGTTTTTCTCTGCCCCTAATAAATCAGAGATGGTTACAGTCAGTCAATAATGCCAGACAACAGACTTTTATACTTCTTATTCCTCAGAAACTGCATCTTGTTGTCAGACACATTGTTATTTTTAAGTGAGTCCGAGTTACAATTAAAAAAAATTAAAAACTATGGATTTTAAGTGCCTTCATGGCACAATGTAAAGAATCATTACTAGTGTCTAGTGTTACCCAGTGTGCAGGATTTTTTGTTTGTCTATAGGAGTGTGGAGGTATGACAACATCACCCCCACATATACTCACACACACAAATCTCCCCACTCTTTCACACTCATGGACACTCTCGCTTATTCAGTCCAACAGACACAAACACACACACACAAACCTGCCCTACCAACCCCATAACTATCGTCACTACTGCAACTTCACTCTCACAGCAACTCACACATTCAGCCACATGCACTTACAGACAACACCAATACTACTTGTCCACAAAAATCCCTGGTACTTGACTCTAACACAATCAGGGAACAAGCTTTTATCTGTGTTTGTTAACATGGGCTGAGTAAATGTCACTGCTGGCATTTCCAGGGAAGAACACATAGCTAATTTGCATAGGCCACTCCCTGGAATGTCTCATTAGCATTTGTGGTAGAAAAGAGAGTAGTCTACCATGGCGTGACATGACTTTGTGTTCCAGCACCATGGTATGGCTGTCTAAAAATCAAAAATAGTTACTTCGAGGTGTACACCATTTACACTCCCAGTGGTATTTTTTTCTGATTTTTGGACCTATTTGTCTAGGTTGCCCAATTTGCAATGCATAAATAGTTATTTCTGGACATTTGGAGAAAAAAGTATAAATTTCAGAATTTTTCTACAATATAATACAGTGCATTATTAAAGAATAAAATAATCTATCACTGCAAAGGCAACTTTTTTACTGGACAAATTGCTGGTTGCTCCTTTTTAACTGTATCTAATGTTCATACGTTATTTGCATTTGTTGTCATATGTTCTTTAACACAATTTTACAGAAGGTGTTCAGTAATCTATGAATGTGTGTCAGCTGCTGGTGACATGACATTCACGTCTACGTGTGAATGAGTTTTTTCATAAATAATACTTTAAAAACACAAAAACCCTATAATAGGGAGAAAACTAATGTTTGGAAGTGTTAATGTACAGAGGAACAATATAAATGATAAAGAAAATATTGTGCCTTGTGTACAAAAAACTAGACAAATTCAATTACTAACAGAATAAATGTACAGAAGCAATTAAAACTGTGAATGACATCATCATTTATAATACCATGCATCAATCATTTAAAGATACAGTTTAAAAGTAGTTAGCGTTATGTCACTGAAAGCAGAATACAGAAGCAAGTACAGAGAACATAAAATGTAAACAAAACATATAAACTCATCCACACATTACAAACGTCCAGCACTCTACTCTCACTCAATACACCATGTAATCAGTTACAGTAGAATTATAGCCACTAATGCCTTGCCCCAGCAGGCCAGCCTTTTTTGCTGCCTGCATTTCCCTCCCATCTATACCTTTCTTTCTCTATTATACTCGAGTGTTCATCATACTGATCATTGCTGCAATAGCCTTACCTATATGGGTTATGTCCTTCCAAGGATTTAACAGGTGGTCAGCTTCCAAAGCTTCACAGTACCTTCCACATGCCCAGGCAGCTTAAGTTGAGCCGACTACCAGACAAGTTTGTGTGTGAAACTGCATTCGGGGATCAGCAGTCGGTTTTTGCTTTCCTTTGCTGGGCAGGTTTTATTACTTTCCACTTTAGGAAATTTATTTCAAATCTACGAGTGTTGTGTTTTAATATTCAGTCTTCAGACTGTAGCATACTTTTAAATGAAATGCTCATTTTTTTCTGGCAGTTCGAAAGTAGTGTAACGTAAGTGAAAACATTTCTTATGTGGAGAAATTCTGTTTATTTCATTTTTGAGGGGCTGACATAATGTTTTAAAGTGTTTTTATTATATTTATCTGTTTTAAATGTAAGTTTTATGGACTGGCAGTTTTTACTGGCATATGCTGCTTGTCTTGCTGGAAAAGAAGCATGATTTGTAGCTTGACCATGGAACAGACTACAAGTCCCATGGTTCGTGCTACTCCCAGTCACATCAGAAAAATTAAACATTTGCCACCACAACAGGATAGCTGTATGCCTCACCCACAGGTCGGTGAGTCTGCTGTGGCAACATGTTGTTACGAAGACCACTCGTCTTTTACCCTAGATCCTTCCGGTGTAACACCTACAGCCTCTATGTACCAGGGGTTAGACACATCCTCTGTGGCTTTTGGGGTCCCATTAGAGGGCAAGGGAGAGATACTTGTGTCAGTCCTGGGAGAGTGAACAGGGACATTTTCCCTATTTTGTCAGAATACTGTGCCCATCTTTGGGGAAGCTGTTTTTGCCATGCTGCCATTAGTAACATGACTGGCCCCATTCTTCTTGTCAAAAAAAAACAGAAAAAACAAGCAGGATTCTACTCCTCCATTTTCTTTGGATAGCAGTAGTTTACTGGGTGTGGCTCAGGGTGTAATTCAAGTTACTGATCCTTTTTGTAAAGGATGGCAATAGTTTTCTGGGTGTGGCTCAATGTTTAATGTTGAGCATTCAATGTTTAATTCAGGTTATTGATCCTTGTTGTAAACTAGTTTCTGGCAAAAGAAAGAGGCACTCCTCTTTTTCTGAAGAGATTCAAGATTCTGAGTCTGAACAGTTAGATGCAAGGAAGGATACAGGATTTTTCCCTCAGATTTCTGAGTCATACTCAAAGGAGAGCAGTTTCTCATTATGCTTGTGGGGTTTTATTTTTCTCTTTCTCTGAGACTATTTCTAGAATGTACCAGTGTTTTCAGTGGGAGAACACTGAGGTTTCTTATCTCACAAAAATAATGTGAGTTGTTACAGAAGGATTTTTCAGTACCTACACATATCCTTCCTATTATGTCTGCTTTAGAGGATGTGCATGCTACTGCCTGCACTTTTCTTGACAGTCAGCCCCCTGCCCCTAAAAAGGCAGATAGGATGTGTAAAGTTCTCAGTCTTTTAAAATGTAATACTATTCCCAAACCTGAAACAGCAGCTATACCTGTATTTGTAGCTATAGTTAATCCTGCTGCTGCTAAGCATTTAGTTAATTTCAGTCCTAATCCTTCTGATAAGGATAGGAAAATTGTTGATATATATGTGGAAAACAGCATACTTCTGGAACTTTAATTTTCAGAATTTTGAATTGTCATGCTCATATGTTAAAGTTTATTCCTACAAATTGTGACAGTATGAGGAATGTTTTATCTGCAGTTTCTTCCTGTGAGGAAACGTCTGCTTTAAATAACTTGGTCTCTTCCTTTGCACAGGTCACTACTCATTGTTTGCAGTATAAGACATTGTATGACTCTGTTGATTCTTTTTCCAGTGCTATGTCCATCTGTACTGTTATGAGGAGGTTATCATTGCTCTATTCTCAGAACCACGAAGATTATGTTAAAATGAGATTTTCAATTCTCCTATGGATAGAAATGTAGTGTTTGCCTCCCTCTCCCACAGAGGGGATCAATAAGTGTGATGAAAGGGGCAAGATGATCCAAGGAATCTTTAAGATTCTTCAGCTCTCCTTCTCCAAATTTTCCAAGGGATTTTCTGTCTCCTCACCCACTTTTGACAAAAAAAAGAATAATCAGTCTCAACATAATAGAGGTAAACAGAAGTTTAAGAAGAAATAACAATGGGTGTTTTAAAAAGAAGTTTCAAACCTCTCACAAGTAAGGACAGTCCAACAAGGTAGAATGACTGTTCAAGAGATCATGTAACTCACTCCCACCCTGGCCCAGTTTTTCTTCCAGAAAGTGTGAATCTCCATTTTCTCTTTGGCAGCAGATAGTTTCAGACAAATGGGTTTTGAAAATCATTCATCAAAGTTACAGATGGCAGTGGGAGACAATTCTTTATTTGCATTAGATCATTCCTCATCCTCCAATTTAGAACATTTTTTTAGTAGTTTTCCATCCTATGCCCTCTGAATGAGTGATATAACCAGTTCCAGCTTCCTGAATGAAGGATTTTTATTCAAAAATGTTCCTAGTGCCAAAGAAAGAAAATTCTTGGAGAACAGTTCTGTATCTTTCTTTCCTACATTTGTTTGTGATTGTGTCCAAATTCAAAATTATGTCACTTCACAAACTATTACCTCTTCTTCCTGTTTCTTGTTCCCTTACAGCACTAGACTTAAAAGATATGTACCATTACATCACTATTCATCCAAAATTCAGATGTTTCTTAAGGTTTTGTGGGTCTTGATCATATTATCATTTATCTGTCTTAACCTTTGGACTATCCACTGCATCAAGAGTGTTCACAAAGAGTCTAGCTCCAGTTATAGCTCATTGTAGGCTGCAGGGTATCCACATTTTTCCATATTTAGACAACTTGACTATCTTTGCAGAGTCTTTTTCCAAGTGTCAGGAATCTCTCTGTTGTGTGAGAAATCTTTTATAAAATCCAAGATTCCAAGAGAAAACTCAAATATCTTTCTTGACAACTTCATACAGGATTGTGTTCCTGGAATGTCAACTAGACACCTCAGTTCAAGGAGCTTTTCTTCCAGAGGGAAAAATATATCTTTATCTACATCTATTTCTAAGTTTTTTCACTCAGACTTTGGTCACTGTGAAAGAATACTGCAGAAGTCTGGATCTATAATTCTCATAATACACCTGGCAACACTCCACATGTTAAAAATACAGGGGTATTCAAAATATTGTTAGTCTCAGCATCAATGCCCTTCATTTTTTCAAATCGCAGTGCTGGAGTTTGTCAGAAGATAATTTTTTGATGGAGGCAACAGATATTCTTAAATCCAGGTCTGCTTATCTCCTTTCCTGCTCCAAAGTTGTCAGTCACAATGGATGCTTTGGACATTGCTTAAAGAGCAGTTTCAGGGGGTATAAAAGTGCAGGTGGTGTGGACCCCCAAGGACAGACATAAGCACATAAATATCAAAATGATGCTTAGCATGACCAAGGCCATCCACTCTCCAAACCATCTTTAATGCCTGGGACCTCTTTAGATGGTTACAGACAACAACATAGTCATGTGGTACATCAGCAAGTAAGGGGAAACCAGGTCATACTCCCTTTGCAGACTAGTCATTGTAGCTTGGGATACAGCTTCTTTGCACATTCTCACTCTATAGGCATCCTACATTCTGTCAGAGCACAATTATGTGGAAGATAAGTTGAGGAGGACCAGGGCAGACTCTCAGGAATGGAAATTATATCAGGGTATCTTCTAGCTTTGATCCATCTGTGGGGAGTTCTCAAGAAGATTTCATTGCCCCTGTGATGACCCACCACTGGACCAGTAATCAAGGAGCCTCAGTCCTCATCACTGGCGCCTGTGGGGGATGTTCACTAGGAGGATAACAGGTACACACACACTATTTCCAGATGCAGCTCTATGTATCAAGTGCAATTTCCCTTAAGAGCATACAGAGACCACAGTCAGTCCACAGCTGGTTTCTCACTCTTTCTCCAGATCCCCAGTAAGACTCCCCACTGGCAGAGCTATAGAGTTGATATCTCAACTGAATGACCAAGCCAAGACTTCCTGCACCCTCTCTGTTGAACCAGTGCTTAGTGTCCCTGCCCAAGTAGCCAATACATCCACTCTTTGTGGTTTGATTCACACACACACACACACACACACACATAAATGGGAAAGGCTGGTACAGGTTTACAAGCTATGCCCCCTTCTGCCCAGACTATAAAGTAGTTTCCACTGCACCAGTCACTCCTCAACAGCTACTTTAAGGCCCTTAATAAAGGGTGACCAATTTTATTTTGTAATATTAATATTAATACAAATGGTAGTTTGACCAAGAGCAAAGCTATTAGGAGTGGCCCACACAGTGTCACCAAATAAATATGCAAGTACTCTCAAACCTTAAATAAATCTACACAGATCAGCCATAATTACAAGGTTTAAATATATTAAATAATAAATAATAAAAGACCAAGAAAATACTAAGTATATATTCATAGTGACATCAGAGCTCAAAATCACAGGGAATATTTAAAACAACATTGCAGGACAGACTCAGATAAATATAGAACAATAATATCTTAACTAAGCCACTATATTCCTGACTGTATCTAAGAGGATTACTATATCATAAAAACTTACTAACAGAGCAAGGCAGATGATGTGGTGAATGGTTCTTTTGTTGTACTCAGGTCCAAGACAGAATGCAGAATGCTCTGTCTGACTAAGAGACTTCTCAAAATAATATCTGAAATTTTACTGCTGCGATAGCTTATAGAATGACATAATTTCTGGTCATCTGACTTCTGTTTCTCAGGTAAAATCCCCATTGCTGAAGCTGGCAGTATTTAGAATCTATGTGTGAAAATACTCATTCAAGGGCTTTTGCTGATATCTTTGGCAGATGCTGGAAGTCATAAAAGAATTGCAATCCTTCATGTTTTCAGAGTAGCAATTAGTTCACTCCAAAGACAATACAGAAAGCTTCCTAGTACAGACTTTGTGTCTCTAGCTGCATTGAAGAATCTTTATGGCCTAGCCTATACATTAATTTAATTTCAGATATTGTTCTAAAGTTTGCTGGACTGAGGTCAACACTCCAGTTTCCTCTGTTAAAACAGATGCATTTAAACAGTTACAATAGGGCATGTGCATTTCTGTTCTCTTCCAGTATGGCACATCGTGGTTAGCATTTTAAGCACAAGCACTTTACAAATACATTTTCAACACAAACATCTGTACAGAGCATTTGATATCCACATGACATACAGTTCTAATACATTTGCAACACAAGCATCTTATACAAATTAGTTTGATATTCACAAATAATGTATAATTATTTACAAAATTCCAGCTTGCTGTGCTGGCAGTACCTCCTTTTGTCACAGCCTCACTCTGAACAATCAACTTGGCAAAATTCTGTTCCAGGACACCTTGCATAAAGGACTGGAAGACATATGCCTTTCCTTTTCTTTTCCTTGACACAGGAAACAGGAATGTTCCGGTCTGCTTATCCACTCTTCTCACTAATATTCAGGGTACTTCAGAAGATTCAGAAGGAATTTCACAAGATCATTGTGATGATTCCCTTCTGGCACAGGAAACCATGGTTCTCCCTGCTTTTGGTAATGGCCAGGGGTAACTCCCATAAACTTCTTCATAGACTGGATCTACTCATACAACAGCAAGGGTATTTGATACACCATGACATCAATTAACTTCAAATCAATGGCTGGATGATATGGTCTTAATTCCTTTTAGGCACCTGTTTACTGAGGACTTGCAGCAGGGACTAATGAAGGCAAGAAAGCCAGCTACTATACAGCCATATAGTAGTAAATACAAAAGGTTTTCTAGTTACCACTATGAGCATAACAAGCACCCATTCAAGGCAAGTTGTTCAGTGATTCTATGATATTTATGTGAGTTACTATCCTATGGCATTTCTAATTCCTCTATCAAGGTTCATTTATTAGCCATTTCAGTACATCTGCCCAGGGATCTTCCTCTTTCAATGCAGTCTCATGTCAAAATGTTCTTGAAAGGGGTTTTTCATGAGGCCTACAGGAAAATTGGCGGACCCTGCTTGTGAACTTAATTTTGTGTTTAGAAAAGCTAACAGTTGCTCGATTTGAACCAGGTAATCTGGCTGACTTGAGGTTCTTAACATGAAAAACAGTTTTACTGATTGCTCTAACAACTGCAAGAAGGGTATGTGAGTTGTAGTCTCTTAGAGTGAGTCAAACCTGACTTGTTTGCCATAGGGATAGAGTTTTATTGAGAACAAATCTTTATACTTAAAGTGGTGTCCGACTTTAAGCTGAACTATCCATAATCCCATTTTCTTTCCTGGACCTACAAATGAGACAGAAAGAATGCTTCATGCCATGGATATCACCAAACAACTCAGGTACTATGTTAATAGAACTAAATCTTTCAGATCCTCGGATCAATTGCTCATTTCTTGTGAAGGCAAGAAAAGAAACATCCTGTGTCAAAACAGACTAGATCCAAATGGTTGCTTAGGCTATTACCTTTTTCTATACTCACCATAACAAAATCATTCCAGGCAGGGCAAGGTCCACTATACCAGAAACATGGCTTTATCTATGTATTTTTGGAAAGGTTACATTCTAGACGTATTCTAGGAGCTGCTACTTGGTCCTCTGTAGATACATTTAAAAGGGGTATAAGCTTGATTCCTTCTCTAGGTGCAGGTCAAGCTTTACTAGGGCCATTTTCCAAGGGCTCCTAGCCTCTTCTCCTTCCTCCTTCCAACTGCAGTTAGCTAAGTTAATCTACACAAATAGCTAAGGCTACTGCAGTAGTGGTGAATATGATGAACATAGTACAGATGTGTAAGTAAAACTTACCATAACAGCAGATGGTTGAATGACCATCACTGCACTAGCTGTTGCATCTTTCCACCCCCCCTTATTTTTAGTGTGTTTTTTATGCTAGGGTGTGGATATTTATTTTTTGTCATTCCTAGCATTGTACAGTCATGGCTCAGCCTCCATCCCTCTGTTGGTAGAAAAGCTTTGAAGGGCTTCACTGCCAGACTTGTATTTTAATCAGCTCAGCTTGAGCCGCTTCACAATCTGGGCATGTATAAGGTAACCTAAAGTTTTGGAAGCTGGCTGACTGCTATATCCTTGGCAGAATATGACCCATATAGCTAAAGCTACCACAGCAGTGAACATTTGAAGATCTCCTGTTATGGTAAATTTTAGTCACACAACTGTACTTTTCTTTTCTTCTTCCCTAGTACACCTGTCCTGTATACTTCTCATGCTTAACTCTTCTCTGACTCCATTTTCCTTTGCACTAACCATGTCCCTTTATAACTACTTTGTAAATATTGTACGTAGCATAATCAGTAACCAGTTATGCAGTTATACTCTATCTGTCTCTATCTTTCTTTATGTATGCAATATTTATAATCACAAATAATGTCACATTATTATCTGTTCTCATAGCCAAGTAACTTTAATAGTTATCTGTAGTTTTTGATTTTAGCTTTAATTTCTTCTTCTAGGCTGTACTTGAAACTAGTCATTAGGGATCCCTGTTCTACCAAAATGTATACTCACACACACACACACACACACACACACACACACACACACACACACACACACATATATATATATATATATGTGTGTTTGTGTGTATATATATATATATATATATATATATATATACATACACACTGATCTACTTCACATGACTGAAAACTCAAAATACTGAATTTCATTTGACTGAGACCACAATACCTAATTTTCAAAATACTGAAAACTCATTTGACTGAGTCTCATTATACTAAATGCTTACAATGCTGAATTACAAAATACTGAATTTTAAGCCATAGACATGCACATTTGCAACACCGCCTAACTCTTTCCAAAGCTTAAAATCTACTCACTTACACTCTTAACAGAAACTGATTGATATAAAACCAAGCTAGGTGGGGGGCTGCACCCCCCACACCCACCAACTATATATACAGGATCACACGACAGTGAGGAAAAGGGCATATAACTTTTACTTCCCTTACAGTACTCTACACACTGCCACTACTACCGGCAGCACACGAAACGTCCATATTACTTTAGATACTTCCCATAAAAATGTAGAGACATACTCACATTTAGAAAAACTATAACAATGTTTTTTTTTATCACAAGCAAGTCACAGATGAAGGGAAACACACATCACAGCTATGGCTTAAAAATTGAGTATTTTGAAATTCAGCATTGTAAGCTTTCAGTATAATGAAATTCTGAAAATTAGGTATTGTGGCCTCAGTCAAATGAAATTCAGTATTTTGAGTTTTCAGTCATGTGAAATAGACCCGCACACACACACACACACACACACACACACACACACACACACACACACACACACACACTAAATGAATAACATGCAGCACCTGAAGATGCTATTAAACTTCAGTAAATGATAAGCAGGACCAGGATACGGATCGTCCATGTTCTAGAACAAGGACTATAGAAGAAGCCTTCTAACCAAACTTTTACATTTCATTTTCTAGGTGGGTACTTACATATTAACGCAACCAGGACTTGGTCAACTTAACTTTTCTAGAAATGGCAAACAGGACTCTCAGAATTTCATTAAACAGCTAGATATTAGTTTCACATTACTTGGTGTTCAGTGACAGGAAGAGAAACCTAGATAGCGAGCATCTCCAGCACTGTAATACAGAGTTATATCACAATGTCAGCACTTCATAACCTCTTAACCTGTTACCACAAGAAATATGAACAATGCCTACAGTAATTGTGTGTGTGTGTGGGGGGGGGGGGTGCAGGCAAAAATCTAAAACTGTCTGCCATTATTTAGTGACGTCAATCTTCAGTGATTTGCAAGAAAAACATTGAGGAACAGACCAAAATATGAGGTAAAGTATATGGACATTCTGTGAGTGCAAAAATCTGTGGACAGTTAGAGGTATATGTCCATTGCCATAATTAGTTAAGTACATAGTGACAGTTGCAATGTTGCACTCATTACAAGCAACACAATCTGTATAACATACTTTACATTTTTTATTCAAACAAAACAAAACAAAAAAAAATCTGTATTGCTTTTTCTGACCACTACAAGCCTGGACTCACACGGCTCACCTTCGTTGCTCAATGACTCTGGACAAAGATAATGGTTGGAGGGTGGCAAAGACCCTAAACCAGGGGCAAGTTGTACATTTTACTTTAATTCACTTAATAAAAGGTTTCTTATAGGTTGTATGCATTAAGATGAACTGAAAACACATTCAAGTTTTTTCATAAAGTGGCTTTCATGAGCTGGTTGTGTTAATATGTAAGTACCTCTAAGTTAATTTATCATGTAAGGATAAATTACACAATACATTGGCATTTCAATAGATACATCAGTAAAGTGACAGATAGCTGGTGATGTTCAGTCACATCCTCATATTTGCTCCATATGACTGTTATGAGGTGTTTCTGCCAGTCTCTCAAGTTCCTGTCAACCTCTCTGATTATCTATTCCTTTTTTGTCAGGAATATAAACTGTGTAAAACCTGATTACAGCACTGTAGTGAGACCTGTAAATCAATGACATCTTTTTGTCTTAAACCTATCTCCTTGCCATGCAGTCAAGGTAATTCACATTTATCATCTTGCATATTTTAGTTTTGATTCAAATAATATGCATTGATAATGACAGCATATGAGAAATGTGTAATTTTATACATAAAAATACTCACATGACACAATGCCTTGCTTCGTGTGGCTTTGTAAAGTTGGTAGCTAGGTTACTAATCGACAAATATACAGAAACAATTGAACCCACAGTAAAATCACCATCCATAAAATATCCTTTGACTGCAGGTGATAACAGTTTGCAACCAGGCTGAGTCAGACCACAGACAGAAGATGGCAAAAGCAACAGGAAAAGAACAGCCCAGTGTGCAGCATCTAATGTATAGGAGCAAAGAAAGTATAAAGGAAGCAAATTAATGTGTCAAGTTTGGTAATATATTAATTACAGCAAAATGCATACATGCAAGGAAGTGACTAAAATGCAAAAGGTACAATGCAACAATGTCAGCCTGCATGATACACACAGATGAAAAACTCAAAACAAAAAATAAATAAGTACATATTGGATGTGAAAGAGACGTTTTGGGATAGAATAACTTTGCAGCAAATGCAGGAGACTTACACACTCATTATGATCTGGTACAACAAACAGTACAAAATAGTAGTCTGACAAATTGAAGGTGTTTCTGAATATTCAGTTATCTGTTGTGGGCTGTATACATTCTCTGAAATGAAGAATGTGGAAAAGTCCTTTATTTGTCTTTGAAACATAGCTGACAGGACGGCCAAGTGGTCTAGGGCACCAGACTCAACAAGTGAAATTCCATCCACTAACATGGGTATTCTGGTCGCCAAATAGAGGCATGCATTCAAATCCCCAAATCTCACTTCTGACAGCATATTTTATGGGAGGTTGACATAATGGATAAGGTGTTTACTTTACAGACCCAAGGTGCAGGGTTTGATTCCCACATGGGGCAAATGGCTAGGCTTAAAATTGTCCATAAGGACAGTTAGCCTGGTACTAACATATATACCCAAGTTAGCCTGGTACTAACATATATACCCAGATTTCATTCTACCTTCTAAATTTTATAACTCAGATTTAAAATGTTATAATTCAGATGATATCCTTTAATTCTGCAAATGGACTAGACAGAGATGGAAACAAATATGAAAATTATAACCACCGTGAGGATGAATTACCCCAAGCTGTGCAGAAGACTGATAATTAACAAGTTGATTTGTAAGCTAACAAAGATGTTCTCAGTCTCTCTTTCTCTCTCATTTTGAATGATAAGGTCAGTTGCAGAGAATGAAGTCCCCTTTTCATGTCTTTATTGCAAAAGGCAGAGTGGTACACAGTGAGGAAAAAAGAACTACAACATTTAGCTAAGCATGAAGTAGTGCCTTTGAATAAAAGTTCAGAATGTTTAGCCTTTACACAGTGGATTACAGAAAAATAACAGTAGTACAACATATGTCATGCACACAACATTGCCAGTGAGATAGAGGTCAGGTATAATTGTAGAATAGAGTGCAGGAAGCAGCTACAAATGGCAGAGTTCAAAATGTGATGTGGAATGTGGTGGTGCCCCTGAGCTGCAGTGTCAGAGGCAGAAGAAAGCAGGACTGGGCAAGGGAACAGCAGGGGCAAATAGACAATTGCCTCCTTCAACCCTCTGATGGACTCAGGCCACAGTTTTTTTGTTTTTGCCTCTTATTCTGCCGTTTTCATGAATGACACAAAATACAGAAGAAAATAAAGATTTCTACTAAGATTTTGCATATTCTTGTGAATAAATTAGTACTTGCCTTAACCAGTAAGCAACAGATGAATAAATAATTCCATGGAACTATGATACTTTGCTGATCCTTGTATTAATTACAACTTACTTGAACAGAGATTGTCCATTTCTTATTTTGTCTCATTGTCATTTCTTGACATTTCATTGGATGTATAGAGAAATTGCTCTGTGATTACTGCTATGTATGTATGTATGTATGTATGTATGTATGTATTTTGTCTTTCTTCACGTGTGTGATGATTCAATTCATCCAGGCTGCTTATTCACTACACCAAAAAACAAATGTCAAACCATGACCACAGAGAGAACTGTTTATTTGCTTCAGCACTCAGAAGAGCCATCAGCTTATTAAAAAAGTGAACTGCTTTTAAAAAGAGAATAAATTATGTGATATCTCTGTCAACCAATAAAATTGTGCTTAAATACAAACATTACTTTCTAGAAAAATTACGTCATATAGAAATAAAAACAAAAACTGTTAACAAAGATACTATAAATAGTCAATGATTTTTAAAGCTTTCTGTTAAAATGGGATTCAAGTAAGCATGAGGTCTGATTTATAAAGGTTCCCACAAATTGTGCACTATGTGTACACTTAGTGCAACTTTTCTGAGTGAATAGACAGAACAGACATTGTGACAGGCCTTGAATTCTGAAAGTGTACACTCCGGCCTATAATCATTTAAAACTTCTTTTGTTAGTGGAATTAAGCTGATGTTGCAATACTAACTTCTTACATTCCTGCATATTCTTCCAAGAATCATCAATGAAGAATTTTTCCAGTGCAAAAAAGAGAATCTTTTAAAACTTTTACAGTGTACAGAATGTTTAAAAATGGCAGTGTTCAAATTATTTTTATTATCATAAAGAATATCCTAGATCATTAAGGGTTAAACTAGAACCATCCAATATTAAGGGTATTCAAGAGTTGTAAACCTAGTAAAGTGTCTCACCTGTGACCCATTTTATGTCATAGGTAAGTCTATAATATTTATATATATATATTATGAGTTTATAATGAATAATTGCCAGTGAGTTTGATTGAAATACAAAACATTGAATTTGCCAGCACTTACCATTAATTGCCACTAAAATCATCACAAAAAAGTAATTGCAGATGTAAATCAATAGGTCACATTTGCAGTTATAGAAAACCAAATTAAAAAAAAAAAACATTTTACATGGGGGGGGGGACTTTGCCAGCCCCCCAAATGGGGGCTCTACCCCACACCCCCCAGGAATTAAAAATACTAATTCCAGGGTCACACAAACTCAAAAAAGGGCAAAAAGAATACCTTATAGGATGGTATTCATAGTCTAGGACTTTGCAAACGAGTTAAGGTTATCTGCGAATAATGGCGCTATGTGGATATGCAGATAAGGTCAGTGAAAGGCATTTGCGATGAATAAGGAAAAGCAAAATCTTTTTTGAAAACACACCCATTTATCACAAAAGAGTAGGTCATGTAAAGTTCAGCATTAGGAAGTTGAAAATTTCTTTTGCAAAATCTTGAAAGTTTATGTTACTTTTTCTTCTTTGTTTTTGAATATTGCAGGTGAGCGTGGCTATGTGCAGTCATGCTTAAAATGTGTAAGAAAAGCCATGGTCTGTGCATAGATTAAAACTAACTTTTTCTTTAAAAGAAAATGGGCTTATAACATTTTATATAGCAGTATTATTTTTGGGCCCCCTTGTGGGTGGCCATGGTGGTGCAGCAGTTAGTGTTGCTGCCTCACAGCAAGAGGTTCTCCGGTTTGATCCTTGGCTGGGGTACCTTCTGTGCAGAGTCTGCATGTCCTCTCTGTGGTTGTGTGGGTTTTCTCTGGGTGCTCCGGTTTCCTCCTACATCCCAAGACATGCTGTATGTGGACTGGATACTCTAAAATGGCCTTAGGTGTGAGTGTATGCCTTCTGTGGAAGGTTGGGCACCAGGCTGGCAAATCAAGACTATAAAACTCCACTGCTAATCATGAGCAGACAGGTGATCCACTGTGGTGACCCCTAACCGGGAAAAGCCAAAAGAATATGAT
Organism: Protopterus annectens; assembly: GCF_019279795.1. Classification (NCBI taxonomy): domain Eukaryota; kingdom Metazoa; phylum Chordata; order Ceratodontiformes; family Protopteridae; genus Protopterus; species Protopterus annectens. The sequence goes on along the minus strand of NC_056739.1, from coordinate 242,562,880 downwards.
TTTTGGACACCCTCATGGTTTCATTAAAGAATAGAAAAGCGGAAAGTGGGAAAGGCTGAAAAACAAAGAAGGGAACACACAAGGAAAACATCAAAATGGTTTGTACTAGAAGAAGTGGGAGAGGATGAGCACTATGTATTTGTTAGGGCATAGACCAGCCCTATTTTTTCAATTTGTTTTTTGTATGAGAGGGTGGAAATTGGTAAGATGGTATAGGAGAAGGCATAATTGAAGAATGGCTGAAGAAGTGCCAGTGGGAGTCACAGTCCACACAGCCACAAACTCAAACACTGCCAGATGATATTGCAGTGAAGGACCCAATGTTGTGAGCCTGTGCTGGTGCAGTAGTCAACACAAACTGGGATAGCATGTCTTCAATGCAGTGAAGACAGGTTTTGACTGCCTGAATTATTCTGGCCCCTCCATCCACTAATAGTTCCTCTTTCAAGCTCCAAAGCTGCCTTTTGGTGAGGCTTGCCAGGGTGTCATGTGCTTGGGTGCTTGACAGGCAACCACCATAACCCTGTGATGACATCTCCAGATGCACAGAGGGTGGGTGTCCTTTAGCCTGGAAGATACACTCCTGGTCTGATTCAGAGGGATTTGATTCTGTGGAAAAAAATAAATGGGACTGAAACAAAAAAAAATAAAAAAAAGGAAAAATAAATGCATAATCAAAATAAGAAAAAGAGAGAAAAAAATGGGTGAAGAAAGACAGAGAAAATACACAATAAATCCACATATCATGTTTACATGTCATTTCATATACTATTGCAATATTATAGTAAAATCTTTATTGAAGTAAAACTTGTGCAGGGTAAATATTCATACAATAAGAGTCGTCATTTGTGACCAATGTGTGGTCTTGGGAAAATTTAAATGAGAAGTACTTATGCATATTTTAGATGACCTCACATGGTAAATGCGCAGTACTAAAAATATCCTTTTTAATTATTAGAATTAATCAGTTGAAACAGAGTAATGCCTTTTATATTTAAATATTTGTAACATTAGCTTGAACTGCAATGATTTGAATTGCATTTCTTTCATCTGTAAAGCTATTAAAAATATTTTCCTTACGACCAGTTCAGAAAAAGGTTGTAAAAAGAATACAGATGTTATACATGATCATCTCTCTCTCTCTCTTTTTTTTCTCTTACAGTACATAATATGATTTCAAGGGGCTACTTCAAATGAGCTTTTGAACTAAACTTATATGACTGAGACCAAGTTACCAAAACTCCAAAAGAACAAAATCTTACAATAACAAAACTCAGAAACACGAAAAGAGTTACTGACCTGCAACCAGTTACAGCAGTAGCTAACTAGATGTACATATGCCCTTTTCCACAAGGTAGTGCAATGTCGAAGTTGATATATTTAAGTTACAGGGGGTGTGGGGGTGCAGGGGGCTTGTCCCCCTGCAAAAATGATGTACATTCTTTTTTGTACTGTTTCTTTAAGGTAGTGTAGACTTATGGGAATGGTCAGTAGTAGGATGGTGGTGTAGCAGTGTTTGGCCATTTTTTTTTTATTTTGATTTTTTATGGAAGATGAGAGTTATCCAGTGAGTTGTTTTCGTGATTTTGAGTTTCGTTATTGTAAGATTTTGTTCTTCTGGAGTTTCAGTAATGTGGTATTGGTTATATAGGTTTCATTCAAATGAGCATTCATTCATTTGAAGTAGACCTGATTTCAAATTCTTTTTTATGCTTCTAATATATATATATATTACAAACTTGTAAGACAGAATTCTCCTGGACTGCAGTTATATTGACCAGAAGATTTAAACAGCCTTTCTTCTCTTCTTTGTTGCTGCTGATAATCATACTAAATCTCTTCCTCAGCTCTTTTGTACTTGTTATGTGTATATATATGTATCTATTTGGATTTATCGCATTTTGTCGAAATGCCAAAACATTGAATGCCATTTTGTCAATACTCACAATAACGAAGCGCCATCCACACCATCCAATGTGAGGGGCTAGCCCCCCAAATATATATACCAACTCTGAGATCGCATTACAGTTGGGAAAAGGGCAAAATTGAACATCCCGCACAACCAGTTACTTACTGTAGGAAAGTCTTCGTAGTTCAGGTCAGTTGATGTGCTGTTTCGATATTGTGGCCACTGATGAAGTGACATTCGATGATTTGGCATTTCAACAAAATCAGGTAGACCCATATATAACTATATAACTATATATATATATATATATATATATATATATATATATATATATATATATATATATATATATATGTGTGTGTGTGTGTGTGTGTGTGTGTATGGTTCCCCTTCACAATCTTGAATTACTGAATGCTCGAAATTCAGTAACTCGAGATTGTAAAGTTGAAAACCCATAAGCGCGAATCTGCATAAGCGCAAATTCAAATATCTCAAATTTGCGCTTATGCATGTCAGCTATGGGACAGGAAGTGTACGAGTCAGGATGTTTTACGGAAGTGAAGGTAAGTGAGTGTATGAGTGTGTTTTGTAACTTGTGTTTGTGGGTTAGGGTAGGGAGGTGGGAGTATGAGTGTGAGTGTTGGATGTCTGTATTTGTGTGTGTGTGTGTGTGTGTGTGTGTGTGTGTGTGTGTGTGTGTGTGTGTGTGTGTGTGTGTGTGCAAGGCAGTTTAAAATGTCTGTGTGGTGTTTTTTATTTTGTGTATTAGTGCAATCTTGGTGTTAGAATATATAAGTAGGGGGGATATGGGGGGTGTATGGTGGCTTGACCCCCTGCGTGGACGTAGTGCAGGGCTTGTAATTTATGTAATGTGGGTTGTATGGTGTGTGTGTTGTGTGGTGTATGTGTTCTGTATGCTCGGGGTTTTTTGTTTTCGTGCTTGTGGGTTTTGGGATATTTGTTGGTTCGATTTTACAGTTTTGAGCTACTGAATTTTCGAGCATTCAGTAATTCGAGATTGTGAAGGGGAACCATATATATATATATATATATATATATATATATATATATATATATATATATATATATATATATATATATATATATATATATATATATATATATATATATGTATATATATATATATATATAGATATATATATATATATATAAATATATATATATATATATATATATATATATATATGTATATACATATATTCCTGTAAAAGCAATAGCTTCTTTTTGTCTTCATTTATTTTTTTTTCTTTCATATGCAAAGTTGTATGAATTCATATAATACTGTGCCAATATCCCCATCATGCAAGAGAAAAATAAATGTATTCAGTGTATGTGGAATGCTGTTTTAAAAATACTATGCTGTGCATGTAACACTGTGTTCAGGTATAACTTATTCACAAGCACAGAAATGTATGAATTCATGGAAGTTTGCATTTTCTTTGCTGTACAAATGTGTCTGATTTGATGCAGAAGTAAAAATATTTCTCAGTTAAGTTTGTGCTGGTCAAACTCTTGACACAGCAACCCCCATCCCCTCCCCAACCTCCTCTCAAATCTGGCATGGTATCTGAGCCTTTCAGCCATGCCAGACATGTACTTAGAAATACCTTTAACTGAACAACTGGTTTAGTTATATTTCTATGATGTATACAAAACCTGTTTCATGTAATGATATTATTAAGTCATTTTATACAATAGCAATAAATTTTGGTCTGTAATTGTAATTTTATTTTCATTATTTATAAATCCACTAATAAATACATCTTCCTGTTACCCAGTACCTGAATTATATTGCTGCATATACAGATTATTATTTTAATAAACAGAGGCTGCTTTTGTATATATTACTAAAATCTGTCAGCCCATTTCTCATATTCACCCTTTTTTTAAAGAGGTGCATGTATGATTATAAACATGCTCATGATTTCCTCTGCATTTCATAATAACATTACAAGTAATATTTTCAGGTACATAGATCTTTGCTAGGAAGTACCTCTAGTTATGCCAACTTATTAAACTTTTTCTTACCTTTAATATGATTCAAGGAAATAGTAACCATTAAGAAACAGTTTTTTTTTTTTCATTTTTACTTACTATAGAACTCTGTCCTTCTTGCAGCTACCTGGTCTACCTACTTGGCCAGCTGGCCAGCACTACATTTCTGCAAATTCATCATAACAGTGATGACACCTCTGGCTGGATTGGGTTATACCTATTACTGTTATGACTGACAGGAGGTCACAGGTGATGTAATTCGAAGTGCCAGAACAACAATGAGGAAAGTATGGTTGGGAGTGTATCAATCAGGGTTAGAATCTGTGGGGTGTGACACCGTAACCAAACCATTGCAGCAGTATGTCTGATGTAGTACAGCAGAATTTTTCTTTTACTTTTTTTTTTTTTTTTTTTAGGGAAAATGTGTGTAATTTTTAAGTGTTAGGAACTTAAGATGTGTTTGAGTTGCTGTGGTGTGGCACATAATGTTGGATGGACAGGGATTACACTTTAGATTTTTTTAACCACATTCTGATTTTTGGACCATCTAGGGACCATTCCTACTTTTAGTTTGGGGCAGCTGAAAAATGCTGAGGATTGTGGATCACCGCATCCATGTCAGTTTGATGTGCATTCATGTTACTTTGGCCATTCATTCATGATCATCATAAAGTCAAATTTTGTTGATACATATCAGGATACATTTGCGTACTATGAATATTCATAGAAAGTAATTCAAATTAGACTAAGCTGCATATATGGTTTGCGTTAAGTAACATTTTTATTTAATGTAGGTATCAGGAAGACTTGGCCATAAAAGCTTATCACATCCAGGCATCATTGTCACTCTTTCTGACCGTGGCCCTTATTTTTGCACACATAGTAATGATGGAAAAGAAGGAATCAAAGCAGAGAAAAGATAACTTCAGCCATGAGAAAAAGTGTGTCCTCATGACAGCACTTAGGACATATGGGAAACTTCATTTTGGAAAGGGGGGGCAAGACAAGAGGAGAGGACCAAGGCCTGAAATCAAGTATTTGCTGAGAAAAATGCAGCAGGTGGCAGAAATTGGGGATTGGTACAGTGCAAAAAAGGGCAAATTATATGGTAGCATGTGCAGAATGCAATTTCCTATACCATTATAGGTGAGGAATTCATTCCATCCATCCATGGGAATGAGTATGTCACAGAAGGTGGCAGAACAGGAGTAATTAGAGGTGGTGTGAACATTTCTGCATATTAACAATGCCTGGAGCAGCAGCATTCATCTGCTCATGAAGGTTGGTTTAAAATCAGTAACATATTTTATATAGAGAACTGAATGCTGACAAGGAACATTCTCATTAAACATGTCACAATTAATTATTATTAGGTGAACCTTGTACATCTGCACAGAATGCAATGAAGGCAGTGTGCATGGTAAGTGTCCCTCTCACCTGCTTGTAAGCACTATTCCTTTATTATTAATGTTGTCAAATATTTTTACAGGGTCAGCAAAAAAAAAAAAGAAACAATTCAGCTATACCAATAAATTTGGATGATATCTGCAGCAGATTGGGTGTTGCTGCTGCTACTACCGATGATGATGATGATGATGATGATAACACAGTTATATTTATGAGGCAGCCTTATGAAAGCAGACAGCAGTCCTCAAGTTTAATAGCAGGATCTGTCACCCCACAACATGTTAGTAACTCTGCAGAATGTGAAAGTGCATCACAAAGTCAAACAGAAACTGACATGCTACTCATGCCCATCAAGGAGGAACATCACTGCACCTCTATACCAGTATCTCCAAACCCAAAGGAACACTATGAGGATGATGGAAGGCAATCAGAGATAACAGTGTCCACAGTGACACCTTTACAGAGGGAAGTCAGTGCAATAATTTCTGCAGCTATCCTATTAAACATGTAAAGCATTGGCTGCCCAACAAGACATGTGTTATGACATTGTTAGGGCTCAAACCAGTGCCAGAGAGAGTCAGCTGGTAATGGTCAGAGTCCTCTAGGATATGTGTGGTGATTTCCAGCGCTACTTGGAAAAGGCACAGAGTGGGGATAATGCCATGATTATACTGATGTGTAGTATGGTGGCACACCAAGCATTCATGGCTGCCTCCATTCATACACTAGTTTGGACATACCAGAGTCAAGCTGGAGTCAGTCTTGCAATGGTACTGTCCAGACACAAGAGGAGAGATAGCATGGGAATTGCTTTGCTTCTTAGGAAATTAATGTAAGTAGTCAGGTGAACAAGCACAGCATATTTTATGCAGGGCATGTCAGCATTCATCTACACCTCACATTCAAGGTCATGATCATGGTCAGACAGCACTGTCAGATCAGTGTTAGCAGGATTACCTACATCAAGTAAGTCACAACATCGGACCTTCTCACCTTACACTTCTAATGGTAGCATCTCTATAAAATTACATGCACCATCACCTAACCTATCTATAGGAGATCTGTATGACTCATTTGATCTTGAACTACTGTGAATCAGCTTCAAAGACACAGCTGTGTTTTTAACTGGAATAGGGGTTGGAGGGGGACCAAGTTTGCAAATGTTTGCAATTCATCCCTGTAAAACTAGTATGCACATGATCAATGAAAATTAGAAAAAAAGAATCAATGCATCATGGATTACCATTCCTACAGGTATCAATTACCTACAACATAAAAGCAATAATGCACAACATTTTTCATGAGAAATATATATATTAAGCAAATGACAGATGAAAATAAATATTTTCCATGTAAATGTACACTGCTGCCACTTCACCCTCTCCACTGCACAAATGATGATAGTTTTTATGTTTCTTAAATCAGAAATTATTATGTATGACAGGATGAAATTAATATGATGTGCAGTACCACAGAATAATCTAAGAAGCAATAGAATAATGTAAAAAATCAGTATAGTACATTTTCATTGAATTTGCAATGCATTAACTCATGAAGTATTTCACTGTTGACAATATTCAGTATACTTAAGTAGTACAGCAGAGCATATTCATCAAATTGGACAAAAATGTGATTTATCTTTTATATGATGCTTTACAACATCACTGATCAGGAATCGGTGAGCACTCAAGCATGACTTTAAGTAACAATAATGAGTAACTTTTCTAAAAGGTAATAAAAATATTTTAACATGAGAGAGAATGCCAGATAAAGAGTTTTAGCAGACCATACATAACACAGCATAGCCCACAGATATCATTGCATGCATCAGTTATAGTCTATGTGTTTTTTTACAATAAATGAAACACTAACCTGAATGTCATGGTCCATAGTTGTCTTGACACTGACAAATTACCTGCGCAACCACATGTTGTACACAAGCCTGCTGCTTGGGGTCCCTTACTACTGCTGCTGGCTTGTCATCATTAGTCATAATGGGACTGGAACTGGGAGCTACCATGACACCATAGGTCACTTCAGCACCAGACAGATGTATGAACATTTTATGCAGAATGAAACATGCAGTAAACATCCTGCACATAGTAGCTACATCATATGAAGGGCATCCCCAGACTCATATATGCACCTGAAATGGCTCATCAGAAGACCAAAGACAGTATGGGTCTGGGACAGGGATGTGTTATATGTCTATTCTGCAACTCCCCTTGGAAATGTCACTGGTGTTATGAGCCATGGCTCCAGTGGATATCCAACATCACCTGAAAAAAGTTTAGTATTTAGTAATACATTTTAACATGAATAACTACTTAAATGTAATATATAAAAATTATTTTTTCACTTAGGAAGAAGCAGTAAAGTGACCTAGTGTGCCAGATACAGGACTCATATGCACTGTCAGGATGCTGGGTAGAGACGTCAGAGATGCACCCCATGCATCACACACTACCTGGCAATTGATGCGATTCTAGCATTCCTATCAAAGTACTGCTTCACATATGTACCAGAAAGACCCTAATTGCAACATGGGTGCAATCTATCACACCAAGCACCTCAGAAAAATTGCCAGCCCATAAAACATATGCAAAGTCATGGCTCAGTCCTGACGTGACACCAGTTAATAGATATGCTGATCCACACATGCCAAGAATACATACAGGAACTGCTGCAGTATTCTATGGGCAGAAGTCTATGAGCTTACCAACATATCCCCAGTCTATCAATGGATGGTCCCTGTAGCCAGTATAGGGAGGGCTATATATACCTTCATATCCACAGGAATAGAAAGTCCATGCATTTCTCCAGTGGGGGTCAAACATACCCATTAATTACCTTATAATGTCCCTATCCACTCTAAACCTATCAAGGATTTCCTGATGGTCAAAGTTATAATGAGGTATCCTTTGCTTATATTTTTGCCTTCTTGGCCAGTGAGCACTGCTGGGCAAAAGTGGTTATGGCCCAAGTACTCCAAGAAACTCAGACCTAGAAATAACAACACTAGTAGCAGCTGACAGCATTTTCACTGATTGCAACTCTAGTAGATTTGGTGAGGCTTTTCTTTATATAGCATATCTGCAATCAGTGTGAAAAAGTGGTAAAATTTGACAGTGAATCACAAATCGTGTACAATATACTTCATTACCATACAAAGATTTATGTTACTTTTCATTTCCATCCCATTATTCTCAGCTTTACATAAACACATTTGAGGTCACCCTGCATTTGTATAAATGGCCTCTGAATCGCAACTCAGCTGTGCTCATTCATGAACATCTCTGATAGCCTAAGCATATGTGTGTAACCAATTATGAATAACAGCCATAGTATTTTTCTATTCTAGAAAGCAGTCGAGGATTTCAGATGTGAACTGAATAGGAGTAAAGGAATCTGTAGTTATACCATATCATTTGACAAAGTATGTGGAAACTCTTCTTTATATAAACATTTCTCATAGAGATGAATATGCCTGCAGATATGAATGCTTCCAGAAATGCTGTCCTGGTTTCTGAAAAAATGTCAAATGAAATATGTCAATATTTCATTTCAAAATTATTTCCTATGGTTAATGGATTATTATAATGCAGTCAGTTGTTATGAATATATCCTAGAATAAATGCAACACATAGCATAACTGCTGTTATACAGAAAATGCAGTGATATTCTCTACAACAGTTCTTTTAGAAACATCCCATATCCAATTCTAGTTTATTAGGTTGCCAAAACTGTACCTGAAAATAGCTATTTGTGGGCATCACATATATCTAAGTTACCAAAATAATATATAAATTAAAAATTAAACAATTTCACACCAGAGTCAAACAATTTCAAACCATGAGAAGAACAGGATTAATGTACATAGAGAAGACCTACTGTGGGGAATATAACAACACATTGTGCAGTTCCAGAAGAGAATCTGTTTAAACAAAGAAAACATGCAAGTTTCAAGCAAATAAACCAAAGACAATCACAATGTGAGTGCAACAATAAAATTAACTGCTTGATCTGATAAAGTTAGTGGCAAGACAGCAGATGGCAGTATGGATAATATGATGAGACAACACTAATGTGAGTAAATCAGAATAGCAATGACAAAGGGCAGTGATATGTACTATAACACACAAAAAAAATGTAAATATGGTATTAGCTATGGACAAAATATAATAGCACAACAGAAATAGTAACATAGTCATAAAAAAAGAGCATAATAAGATACTCTACCAAACTGTGTAACTATGACAAAAAGGTTATTATGAAGAAAATAAATTACCATGATGTTTCTGTCAAAAAGTAATGACAGGGGTAACCAAACTATCTTATACAGCATATCACAGCAACAATAAGGAAAGGATAACATTAATGTATAAATACTGATATAACATAGCAGCTGCAAGACACTGAAGCTGCAGGGTCCCATTTCTAAAGGGATGTGAAATAATAGTTAAGGTTACATCAAAGAAAACAAGTTGTTTGCAACTATCTCAACAAAACTCTATATTGTTGAAATACATCACAATTCCACAAGATTTTGGATATGTGTAAATAAAATGACTAACTAAACTATGGTATTTCAAGGTATTGTACTTAATAAACATCCTGCAGAATAAATTAAATAAAACAATGGAGCAGCATGCAAAAGGTGAAATTCTGCGCAAAGTCCATGTGCAGCCAGAGGAGAGTGTCATGGAAGAAGAAAGTGCTATGATCAGACAAGTAACAGAGCAAGAAATAAAATGCTATTCTTTAATGAAGATAATGTAGAATTTATTGAAAACATAAGACATGGGTAGTGAAATTCATTCTATTTATTGATATATTATGATAAAGAAAAAGTATGTCCTAAATAACTGTAAAACAAATATCTGACAATGTAGAAGAATGCATACCATGTCTTGCCAATGAGATGTATAGGGCATCTTCTGTTTTAACCCAGATTTTTGTTTAATGCTATGAAGGAAAATGCTACATATGACTAACTAATAATATCCTTACCTTTCCTCATATTTGCATCTTATGTTACACTGCAAATGGCATCTATTTATTCAGTCCGGTATCCACTGCCTTTACTGTTACCTCTTCACTGGTTGTGATGTTTTCTTTTGTAGTGTAAAGAATGTTCCATTGGGAAATGTATAATAAAATACAAGTTAATGCAGGTTGCTCTTTAAATATCCATTATTTTTGATGTATTTAGCATTCCCAAATTATGAAAAAATATGAAACCTGCAATTATAGATCACTTCTCTAAAACTGAAATAACATCCAGATTTCTCCATTATAATTCAGGTCTCTAAATCCCTTTATGCATTTAAATTATAATAAATAAACTACAATTATCCATTAGTTTCTCTAATGCCACAGTGGAGTTTGTAAAACTTATAACTGTATCATTAAAAAATCTCAGCCAATTTCAGTTATATTTTTATAATTAACACTGACTAACCAAACATAAATTGATAACTGTAATGATCTATTTTTAAACCTCCTGAAGTTCATGTAAGTCTTAATAGGAAAAAATGTCTTCCTATTTTCCTCTGCTGAAAAATCTGATAGAATATCTACTTTTTATTTATGAAACCGCCAAATTATGTCAACATTTATCAAACTATTTGTCCAGGTCCCCTTCAATAAACACATATCACACCAAATGACATTTGACAACCTTTATTAAAATTCCATAAACATAACTTCATTGACCACCTGATATTTTCTTTGTTAATTACAGCATATATATCCATAAAACAGTTAACGTACAACATCATGACCCACTCACCTTATCCAAGTAAGCAGTATCCTTAACTCCACCTGCTTACTTTTATTTATCAAGCAGTGTCCAACCGGTCACTTGAATTTCCTAACTCATTGGAATTACCATCCAGCCAAATCAACAGTGTCCTCACCTCCACTTGCTTATTTATACTTGTCAATCAGTGGCCAACCACTCAATTGCATTTCCCAACTCATTGAAATAAACCTCCAACACCATAGGGGGAACAGAAGAGGGACAAGCTTGGCCCTCTTCTTCGCTCACCAGCCTGACCAGAGTGTTCCCCCTCCTTCATTCCAAAACTTCCAAAGCAAACCTAACCATACATAAAGGTTGAACCAAAGTCATCTGGTGTACGCCATATCCTCTGAACCAACATGATCGCTGTGAACCTCCTAGTGGCCTAACACAATTTGCCAAAGCAACCAGTTGTCAAAAGCTGACTTAACTGATGAGCCCTCACCAAAGTCAAAATAACCATAGTAGATCACAATATCCTTACATTGAAATAGCCTCTTTAAATCACCAATCCTCTGTTAACCTTCCAAATGTACCTCCAGAATTATTCCCACATCACAACCTTGCAATGTTCCATAAAGTCTGTAAAAGGCTGAATGCCACTTGCAACCATGCAAACCCAATTACGTGGTGCCCGACCTAACCATTTAGCTTCCCCACAAATATAAAATGGCCAACATATTTTTTTTAATTCTCCCTCACTAAACCAGTGGCCCACCAGTGCTCTCAAAATTAGCCCAAAATATAAAGGCTAAAATTTAGGCATTCCGTGAAAACTGTACCATAAACATATGCTCCTTTACCCAAGTCCCCCATGAACTAGTTCCTGGGAACTCACCTGTGATGTGCAGCAACAAAGTACTCCTGCAACATACTGTACCTGAAATGTAACACTACCACAATAATATGCCCTGATTAATGTGCTGATTGTTTGAAAACCCCTAAATACCTGCATAAATTTTAAAATATCCCCAAAATTCACTACTTCCTAATGACATACCTGGCTAGAACCCTAGCCACAGTAGTCTGAACTAATCTTAACCCCCCCCCCCACCAATGTTACCTATGCAGCTAGTAAGAATCAAAACATGTCATACTTCTGGAAAAGTCCAAAAGCATGCCTTGCTTAAGACCTCTATCTTGCTCAAGCCTTCTTACTCCCATGTAGACAAAGTACCCCATTCCCAAAAGTATCCCTAAAACAGTTATATACCTAAAATGCTTCCTTTAAACCATACCTACCAAATTCATCCAAAGCACAAGTGACATGGGCCTCGGGCTCCTCTCTGTAAGACCCTAACCTAATATGTAACATAACCAATACCTACTTTAGGGACAGATTTGTTCCCCAAAGATACCACAACCATTGGCCTTCTATGAACCTAATAAACTGGATTAGTGACTGTAAATGTACCCCAAGGGGCTCCACCAATCGGAACATGAAGCTTGACTTGGCTAGCTTGTAAAAGCCCTATATCTGTTAGCCTAATAACCTCCTATGCGCCTACGATTTTTGTATCTAAATTCCACCTGTAGGAACCCCAAACTCCCCATAAGTAAACCCCAGTATTTTTTTTATACTACCCCCACCTACCTCTACCTCAACTGCCCTCACACTACCCAAAATTCAGTATCTTGATGTGTCTTAGTGAACCCAGATTGGTAGTATTACTTGTGCCTCATTGTGCTCTCCAATCTGGCCACCAGTGCATCCTCGCCAGGCCACAGAGCATTGCTCACTCTGCACACTGTCCTTTGTGACCTCATTGTGCACCACTCTGGTAACAGCATCCATCACCTTTTGGGCCTTCTTCATTCTGGCCATTGACTGAGGTTCAATTTGTGTCTCTCCACCTACAAAAGAAAAAAAAAAGTGTAAATTCATGGCATACACATAACCAATGCTTCTGAATGACCACATTAAACTCTGTCAGCCTGCAACCCCAATCATGAAAAGAGCAGAACTTTGACAGGTTCCCTTTTTCCTTCCAAGCCTGCTTCCTTCAGGTCACTGACCTATGCCCATGTTGCACATTCCACCTTAACAAATTCACAGCAAAATGTCCCATCTTCAGCCAGCAGAATATTCCAAAGGAATGACAAAAAGGAATTCCTTGACCAAGTCCAACCCCCAAATGTACCTACCACACCTATACCTCCCCCGCAAATCACTGAATGTATCCTGGCAGCCTCCTAGAGTCTGCAGTTAATCTATGCAGAGAGAATATCAAAGTGCTGTGCTTGTCAAGGAAGCCCCTTTGTATATAAAAACTTTGGAACCCCAAATGATCCTGAAAAGAGAAATGGGCATCACCATGTCACCTAGTAACTGTGAGGCCAACTCCTTATCACTATGCTCCCCTTTAAGCGATATTAATACTTAATACTTAATGTCTTTTCAAGGTGGAGGGGAACTCCTACATATTGCAAATAATTTTAAACTGACATTCAATAATATACTTGAATACATGCAATTGGAAGAAGCTGATATGGGAAAACAACACAATTTAAATAGAGACTTAAGCTTATACAGAGAATCACTAGCATTAACCTGATAGATTTTGCACTAGCATTCCCTTGCAACTGTATCCAATAACTTGCCAATAATTTGCCAGAAAAACCCTATTTTATGATAAACAGACAGAATCCAGACATTTTGCCAAGATCTGCACAGTAGAAGGGCATACTTCTCACACCTGTCAGAGCCAGAAATCTGAACAAGGCACAAATAATGGAGAGCAGAGGCTTAAGTAGGAACAGTTAAATATTGCTCTTATGAACTTATAAAGTGGATAAAAGATCTACTCTACACAGATAAGCTAAAATCCTTGTCTCTCTTCTCAATTTCATACAAACTCCTCAGAGGTGACCTCTGTCTGGCATACAAAGCAGTCTCAGACCCCACTTTGATGGGACTGCTGCATATCTGCAAGTCAATCTCCACGCTAGTAATCCATACATGCGATCTCAACCTGGTCTGTGACATCAACAGGACTTATTGGCTGGACAGATTTATGCCCCAGAAACTTCCACTTCTGTGGAATAGACTCCCTCTCCACACCAAGCAGAGTAGTGCATTATCCCTTTTTAAGCACAACCTGGATAAACAGATAGGAAACCAGTAGCCAAACAGCCACGTAACCTTCTATGATCCTATGATCCTAGAACAGGTGATGCATTAACATGACAGCAGATGGACCCCTCGGAGCCCCCCACCACCACCACCACCACCAGAATGAACAATTGTAATTCTACAAATATTGCAGCCTTGCAGAAATCTCTCTCTTACAAACTTAGAAAGTTGATAGAATAATAGATTTTGCATTAGTATGCATTTTATGAAGGGTATGAAGTCTGCCACCCCAATGTCTGTCATTTTCTAACTTTAGCCCTTAATAATATGCCACTAATTTGCAGGCACTTTACTAAAAACAGACCAACATTATGAGACAAAATTCTGAACATTCTGTGCAAATATGTAATGTTGAAAGGTATGGTATGGATTGACTGTCCGCACAACCACAATAACCCTTCCAATGTCTCAGATGACTAATCAAGGAGTCCCTCCAACCTCACAGCACAGCCGTGCCAACCCAGCCAAAATCACCCAGCTGCACAACACTTCCAAACATTTCCAAGGCATTACCTGTACAAATTGAAATCCCATCCAAAATGTCCCAACAACCACAGGGTTGCACAGCACACCAGCCACCAAATGACTCAGCAGAAACACTGGAAAATGTTACCAAGGAAAATGAAATACAAGGTTCTGCATTAGTACAAAATGACTGAAGGGTAGGTATTAAGTCTGAAAGTGAAATGTCTGTCCTTATTTTCTAACTGCCATCTTTGAGGAACTGCTATTAGTTGCCAGAAAACCACAATTTTACCAGGACAAGCATATGAGGCCAAATCTAGACATTCTTCGAATCTGTATAAAATTTTTGTCAGAGCCACTGCAGCAACGCAAAACTAGTCCAGAGAGGAGACAATGGTTCAGAATAGTAATGGGTCACCTATGTAATGTATCACCTATGTATGCTATGTAATCACGCACAAAATCACTCAATCTCTCAGTGAGAGAAAGTGAACAACCTTCTCTAGAAACAAAAAGAGCAGCAGCTCAGACTGCCAAGCAAAATCTACCCTCTGGGAAAAAACTGCAAAGCCGGAAAGCAAGGTCATGCTCCACTAACAGGCAGCACCACAGCATCCATCTGTTAAACAAAATGTACAACAGACCTATAAACCATGCACCACTGGGACAAATAGGAATTCTGGTCTCTAGCAAGTGACTACAGCTACATTTATTCCCCTACCTGATCTCCCACTGAACCCTGAACACCAGAATGGATAATTCTGGGTGACATCAAAGATTGAAAGCTTGAAACAATACTAATATCATGAACTTTACACCATAAGGGACAATTCTGGCTAACATCAAAGATTGAAAGATTAAAACAATATTAATTTAATGAACTTTAATTGTACTTTGACTCAGGAATGGGGTCCATTCCCATCATGGTATTAGAAAAATCTAGTAGTCTTTATTTTCAACAGATGAACAAGCACTCATTCGCAGTACACACAGACTTCACAATTAGCACCGCACTGCACATGTGCAGCAGCAGCTGCCAGTCCTCTTTACTTGCAGCATAAGAAAAGCCACTCACAGCTTCAGCTGTGTGGAACCCATTGCTCTGAACTTCTTAGCATGAACTTCTGCACCAAGCCTGACACAAAAGGGGAGCAAAGCCACCAATCACCATGAAAATTAAACCAGCATTTAAGCAGAACCAAAAGCACATTCTGCAAAATCTGTGCAGTTGAATATAGGAGTTCATGCCCCTCAACTACCTCCCCCAAGCTGTCACTGCCACATAGCACATGCACGATCGACCATTGATCAACATACCCCATGGGCTGCAAAACCCTCCTTCTCATCAGAATGTGATTCAGTTATACCAGCTACCTTGCTCTCTGTCTCTCTCACTTGATTAGTGCCTTTAACTTTCATTTCAATGATTAACCACAAGCCACCATATAACCTTCTGCAGGTATACAATAAGACAAAGCAAGTTGCACTCACTTCCCTTCCTATAGCCCCAGTGATTTTTTTTTTATTAAATCCTCCGTGACTCCCCACAGCTGTAGAGTAAATGTACCTGACTCGATGTGTGAAGGGGCTGCAATGAAAGAAAAAACAGGTTGCGTCATCTTTGGTAAAAACTGCCAAGGACTTTTTTTTTATATAAACTACATTGCAGTGACTAACCGTCTACACTCTGTTTTATCATGGCCACAGCACTCGGAATACACACCACATGGCCTACGGCAGCATGCACAGTGAGGAACCACTCTCTACCTGAAAGGCCAACATGCTAAAGAAACAGGAGGTATATCCAAAGAAATAATGTTTGTACTCCCAGTGTTTGCCATAACAGTACTTTTACAGGAACGAGGGGTTACAGAAGAGATTCTCACTACCATCCATATCCAAGGACCTCACATTAAATTCTGGTTCAGTTGTTACTGAGACAATAGGTGAGTCCAGTAATAATAATGTAGGCATCCTACAGGATGGTGTTACTTACACCTATAGGAACTTAAATATATACAACTATACTAACTATATTTTAAATACTGGACACTTTGATTTACTATCTAAGGGGAATAAATTTATTCCCACTAAGAGATTCAATCTAGTGGACTGTATTTGTGAAATAAAAAGATATGTGAGAAAGCTTAACCTGGCTATTTTATTTAAAGATAAAAAAAAGTGGGTGACATTTCTCATGCAGAGCCATTCATTCCAGTAGTCAAAAAGAAAAGTACATATATACCCCCCATGCACCCCACCATTTCTATCTTTGACAAAGTAGTGACCAAACAGATTTACAAGTTGGATAGACATATCGATGGACATCAGATCAGTTCCAATTTAACAAAAGAAGAGAGCAGGATACTACAGGAATTAAGATGTGCTAGTAACATCAGAATAATGAAACCAGATAAGGGTGGGGGGGGGGGGCGCAGTCATCTATGATAGTTTTTTATACACTTGTAAGATACATGAAATACTACACAATTCTGGAAATTATTCTATGTTGTCCTTGAATGAGATCAACATAGGGTATAGAAAAATAGACACATGTATTGAAGAATACTTACTAGAAAACAGGATCAATAATGACATCTATACTTATATTAAGGTTGAACATCCTGTATTAGCTTCTATAGTGGGTATTCCTAAAATTCACAAGAATATAGATGAACTGCCCTTTAGACCCATTATATCAGGGAGTAGGTCTAAGACGTTTAATATAGGTAAGGTTATTGATACCTACTTGAAACATATATACGCCACTATTCCACATATAGCTAAGGACTCATGGGATTTTCTGAAACAGTATCCTATTTACCTATCCAGTTCAGATCTGATATTTGTGACTATTGATGTCATAAATTTATTTTCTTGTATACCAAAAGAAGATGGTCTATCAGCTTTTGCTACGAGTATAAGAAAACATACAGATATCCAAAGGGACACCATCTGTCTTCTCACGGATATGTTGTCCCTGGTTCTAACATAATTACATTATATTTGAGGGAGAATATTACAAGCAGACCAAAGGCGTAGCTATGGGAGCAGCTTGTGCTCCCATATACGCCAACTTGGTCAGGCTTGAATGGGAAGAGTGGACTATTTTAGATAGTCACTTTATGACATACATAAAATATTACGTCAGATACCTTGATGACATATATTTGATTTGGGATGGTGGAGAACAACAGCTAGCATTATTTTTACAATACATCAATAGTAGCAGTAATTTTTTAAAATTTACCTCCTCTAGTAGTCACGAAGGTGTGGCTTATTTAGACACATTTGTGTCAAAAACAGGGGATGAGTTTAAATCCAAAATTTATAGAAAGAACACTTTTTCGAATAGTTATTTGGAATATTCTAGCTACCATCCGAAGAAGCAATTCACGAATATATATAAGGGTCCGCTTATTAGAGCAGTTAGGATGACCTCACGGTATGAGGACATGTTGGATGAGGTGAAATTTATAACGTCCTTATTTAAGGACAGAGGCTATGACGTTAGAGTTATGGAAAATAAGTAATTATGTTGTGAGGAAATGGGGTAACCAGTACGAGCCTTTGTTGGGTGAAAAATATAGGACAGCTATTGATCCGACTGTGGATATATTGCATGATATGAAGTCTGAAACTTGCATTTTTGGTAAATCTTGCATTTTGGAATTTGGCATATATTCAGGTAAAGTTAAGAAGATTTTAATGAACAACTGGCATATAATATCTGCTGATCAAGATATAGCACCCACATTAGGTGAATGCCCAAGGTTTGTTTATAAGGTAGGGGCCAACATAAAATCTATTTTAGAGAAGGGTATCTTTATTAAGAAGACAGAATACATGGAAACTGCAAAATGTGGGGCATGTAAACAATGTCACACTATATTTCAGGGAGACAGTGTGAAATTGGATAATTACAAACACACTAGAATTAAATTCTGTGGGGCAACTGTACAACTAAAATGGTGGTGTATATTGCCATCTGTAGAACATGTTCAGGATTCTATATAGGTAAGACTCAAAGGAGTTTAAATAAACGTATATACTCTCACCTTTATAGCATTAGAAGGAAGGATGAAAAAAATGCTTTGTATAAACATATTAAACAATATGGTGACAAACATTATTTTAATTTTGGTATAGTGGACATTGTGCACACCAATAACAGAGGGGGTGACTTTAATAATTTATTATTATATAAAGAATTTTGGTGGCAAATATACGGATGCTTCCACTATACCAGGTTTAAATGACACTGTATCTGTCAAACCACTATTGGTCTTAAAATGAACTATCTATTAGGTACATCGTTATATATTTTTAAACATGTTTTGATATGATCTAAATGTAAATGTTTTTGTTAACATTTTTTCAGTTTTTTAACTTGTTCACTTTATCAACACATATTATATGTAACATTGCTTTTAGAAATAACATGAATATTATTTAATATTTTATGAACAGAGAACAATGGTCAAGGATGTGTGTACAGCTTTAAAATTTCAAACTGAATTTTGGCGCAAGAAATGTTATTTAAACAACTGTGATGCAAGCTATGGTGTTCTGAGGAAGCTTGTTTTATTCAAGTGAAAGTGCTTAACCATTCTTTGTTTGTTGGCATTACAATAAACTTTTGTTCACTTCTACTTGATTTCATTGAAGGTGTTGTGGACTGTTATGAGCGTTGAATAGAGGTGAATTCCCAAGACACAGAGACAGAATTTTGCACACAGTGCATTTGCTGCTTTTTCTTTTCTAGTTGAACCATTATCTATATGAGAAAGTGGACACCTCATTGGGTCATAAATTGGCCATTGCACAGTGTTACGAGGAAAACAGCATGATATAAAACACAGGCAAGTCATTATGTGATAGTTGATTACCATCCAACTCTTAACCTAATACAAGGTCAGACACATAGTTGTGCACTTTGCAAACAGCCAGTAGGACTGTTTTAAGCATAGCCATGCATCCCAAATCACTGACATATTCTGGTACTCCCGACGAATGTAAGCAGAGGCTTAGGAGATAAAAAAATATACAAGCAGGGGCTTTAAGGTGAACCACTTATAAGCTGCCTATGTCTATTAGAGACATAGCTGCCCAGATAGGGATGGATTTTCGGTTCCCCATCCAATTGTCCAAGTTATACTTGATTTGAGTTAGGGAGAAGCTGTGCTTCACATAGATGTGTAGCCTGTTCCAGAAAACGGGTAGACTCTGGGACACATACCTCTCTGTCCAGTTAGTCCTATTTAAAACAAGGCAAGGTTTAAATCTTTAGAATGGGTAATTCTAGTGTTTTTTTTTTTTTGGTTTGTTTTGTTTTTTGCAGATATTTAAGTGGTTGATCAAGGTGGAGTCCTCCAATGCCTTGTATACCAGGCACAGATCTCCCCTTCCCAGCCTGTAGGAGATAGACTAAAAAGATAGGGATTTTAGGCAGTCTACATATGACTTTACTTATGCCCCATATTCTTTTAGTGAGTAAACTCTGTTTCAGATGCCTGGGCAGGTACATACCAAGAGAGCAATTATACTCAGTGATATGTCTGATGAATGCTGAATACAATGGAACAATGACCTACTTGGACCTAGATGCCATACCTTTCTTGTAAGTTTATCAATATTTGATATATAAAAGAAAAAATATCTAATTAATTAATTACCGAATCATAAAGCATCAAAATGATGGTATATAAACTCATTTCAAATTTCTGAGCTTAACAAAATGTTTTTGAGTTGAAGACATGATCCAATTCACCAGGAAAGAAAATGTTAAAATTCATTCTAAAATGGATTTTTCTGAATATTCTTTCTGAGCCATGTTTTAAAGTACATTCTTATTAACAGCTTGTATCTGTTTTGTGAATTACAATTTTTAACCTACATCATTCAAAGAATTATTTTAATCACTTAAGATTGCATATGAGTGCAAAGCTGAAAATGTGCATTAGGCAGGTTCATTAAAATGTTGGCTTATTATTTAGAAGATGTACATGCACAGTATAAGTTATGATTTTTTTCAGTAGATCTTGGCATACATTGTCAATATTTGGTGACTAGGGTGCTGAATTTGGTATTATGTCTGGAATTTATGAAAACTTGCCTCAGTTTTTATTTAGTATTTTTCTTTTTTTTTTTCAAAACAAGTTTATTGTTTTAACATATAAGAGAAATATCATAACAATTTTATACAAATAATTAAAAATAGGTATTATTATAATATTCAACAAAACAACTAAAGTATTTACAAAGACATCCACTACAATCAAATCAATTAATTAAACTAAAATACTGTGCTATTGAAATTAGAATTTTTTTAACAAATTTTGTAAATTATCCCATACAATAAAATGTGATGTTTTTCTAGTTGTTCTCATTCTAATTGTGCTTATTTCCATATGACACATTATATTCATAACATTTTTAAATTCATTGAACGAAGGAGGTGTATCTGAAATCCAATTTCTAGTTATTATTTTCCTAGCCACTGCTAGGATAGACCATAACAAGGGAAGCTTAATCTTTTAACACATTGAGGTACAGGTGTGTTGAATAATATAAGAGACTTAGAAATAATGAAATTATCTGTAAAAGAGCCTGCAAAAATTCATTAATTGACTTCCAGTATTCTTTCAACTTCATACAGTCATAAAACATATGAGCCCAGTCAGCATTAATTTCTACATTACATCTCTTACATAGATTATCTTTATTATTAATTTTATTCATCATCAAAGGTGTATAAAAAGATCTATGTAAAAATTTCCATGTATAAAGTCTCCAGACAATGGAAGATGTAGTTCTATAAGCAGATTCCAATATATATTGTTTATCTTGTTGAGTTGGTGGGTCCCCATTAATAGAGGTGAAATAATTCCAGTATGAATCTACATTGTAAAAAGTTTCTTGTCTGATAATTTTATATATATATGAAAGTTTACCTTTATCAGAAACTTTATGCTGTAAATTTATTATCAAGTAATCAATCAGTTTTGGAATAGATTCTTTAACTGTTATAGACATTAGATCTATTCTATCAATGAGATGTTGTCTAAAGATCTGAACCTCTAACCAGCAAGTTTCTCTTAGATCAAATTCTTGTTTTAAGAAATCTAGATTTTTAACTTTATTATCAGATATCAGCTGATACCAGTACTTTAGATTATTATCTATAGCTAAATGAGCTCCTTCAGAAGTAGATGACATAAGCATACCCTGAGTATAAATTATAGGAATACAATAAAATTCCATTCCCTATACTTAGGGTGCATGAATATAAAGTTACGATAACTAATAATAATATTTAATGGGTAACAGACCATATGTTTAGGTGTAATAGGTGAAGTACAAAATTCCTTTAGCAACCACAACATGGAGTTATTTATAATCATATTTTTATGTGTTAAGGAGATTTTCATGAAGTGCATACTAATTAGCTGCCAATAATCTTTCCATTTTTTGACATATGTCCGATCTATTAATAAAGTAATAACTTTTATAATAGAAGAGATAATATATAAATTAAAGTCTGGAAAAGAAATACCCCTTGAGACCAGCTATTAGTATGTTTCTTTAATGCAATCCTAGGTCTATTAGGTGCCCATAAGAAATTTAACATTAGTGTATTCAGTTTCTTGATAGTTATTTTTGTAGGTGAAAGTATTATTGATTGTATTAAGTATAAAATCTTGGGGAATATTATCATTTTAATAATTGTAAGTCTCTCCTCCATAGTAAAAACATATTATTCCAGGTATTAAAAGATTTTGTATATTAAGAAAACAGGTATTATAGTTATTATATATAATAGATTTAATATCTTTAGATAGTATTATACCTAAATAAGTTATCTGACCTGAGTTGGGTACATATTTAGTAAAATCACTAATGAGAGTATTTTTCGTGTATATATAGGTAGTATTTTAGTTTTTCTTCATTGAATATTAAACCAGAAATACTTTTAAAATTCATCATTTTATCAAATAAAGACTGCATAGAAGAATTAGATCCTGCTGATGTAATTAGAACATCATCTGCAAAAGTTGAATTTTGATGTTGTATTTTCTTCTATTTCAAAACCTTCTATGTCAGTACTGTTTCTAATCAAATTAGCCCAAGGCTCCATTACTAAAGTGAATAATAGTGGAGAAAGTGGACATCCTTGCTTTGTACCTTTAAGAATGGGTATTTTTGTGAAACATATGTTCCTACCTTAATATAAGCCAGCGTTCCTTTGTATAAATGCTCAATTAAATTTACAAATGCATCAGAGAAATTTGTGCATTTCATTAAGGTAAACAGATAGTCCCAACTTACTGAATCAAATGCTGAACCTATATCAAGACTAATAAGTGTTAAATCTTTCTTTTTCCTATTTGCAAAATCAATTAATGTTAAAGTTCTTCTTATATTATCAAAAGTATTTCTATTTACAATGAAGCCCGTCTGATCTATGTCTATAATGTCGGGGATAATTGTCTTCAATCTATCAGCAAAAATACTCATAAACATTTTATAATCAACATTAAGTAATGAGATGGGTCGATATGAAGAACATCTAGTTGGATCTTTATTAGGTTTTAAAATTGGTGAAATAAATGTATATTGCCAAGATGGGGGGGTTATTAACTCAGTTTGGGCCAGAATAAAAGCCTTATGTATTAATGAATATGTAGTTTTAGAAAGGATTTTATATATCTCTGGTATAATACCATCATTACCCGGTGCTTTGTTTGATTTAAGCTTATTTATTTGTGTAATAACTTCTGTATATGAAATACTCTTGTCCAATAGTTTAATCTGTTGTTTATTAAGCTTTTATTCATGTTTGTGGTTATAAACTCCTTTATTTTATCTTTAGGTTCCATGTTAATGTTGTTATGGTTAATCTTGTGAAAGTGATTTCTAAATTCATCCAGTATTTCTGGTATACTAGAAACATTCTTCTTTTCCTTAGAGAAAGATTTCTTTGATATGGTTTTGTTTATTCAATCTTTTGTTTTATTTTTAAGTCTATGTAAGTATTTGGGGCTTATTGAATAAGACAAAACTTGTATTTCTCTAAAGTTATTTTAACTTTATGAGTTAAAATTTCTTTGTATTTCTCATTTAGTTTGTTTATTTCTTCAATAACTTTCTTGTCCATAATATTTTCTTTATTATTATGTTTATAAGAGTCTAGTTTACTTTGAATATCTAACAATTCCTTATCCCAAGATTTCCTTTTATTATTATACCATCTGATACTTTGTCCATATAGATATGATTTTAAGGCATCCCAAACATAGACAATGGAGACTTCAGGAGTATTATTTATGTCTAGAAAATGTTGTACTTCTGAAAGTATATATTCTTTATAGTCTTTTAGCTGAGTTAAGTATGCTGGTATCCTTTTGATCTGAACATTATGAGTATTTTTATCATGAATTCAAAAACAATTGAGTTATGATCAGATATAGGACATGAAATGATTTTGGAATTAATTAAATCTGTTATCATCTGGTTAGAAATAAAGACCCTATCTATTTTTGAATAAGTTTTGTATCTGTTAGAAAAAAGGTGTATGGTAATGATTTTGACTCTATCTGATTATTAATATCATTCAAATGATAAGAATTAGCAAAATCATTTAAATGTTTTGCATTAGATGTAATTCTAGTGGTAGTATCACTTTCATGTAGTATACAATTAAAATCACCAGCTAAAATAATATCCCTATAGAGAATGATATGATCTTATCAATATGATGTTTCACTGTATTAATACCAATTCCAGGTATCCAATATACATTAATTAAAGTGTAAGTCTTCCCATTAATTTGTATTGTAACCATACAAAACATTCCTTTGTCATCCTGATAAGACTTAATGGTTTTAGGAATGGGCATACTTTTATTCCATAAAATAGCCACTCCTCTTTTTTCTGAGTGTGCTCTGAACTAACCAATACTGTATACTTATTAGTGGCTAGTTTATCAATATCTTTTTCAAGAGATGGGTTTCTTGCAGGAAGACTAGATTGGCCTTGTGTAGATTAATGTATCTTATTAGGCTTGCCCTTTTACATGGATTATTCAATCCATTAATGTTTAAAGAAATTCCTTTTAAAGATGTCATTTGGTATTTTTAAAACTCAAGAATCTTATGATCGAAATAACAAATAACAAGATAAATAATGTTACATCTCCTCTTTTAGGTGTACCTTTAAATATAGCTGTATTTATTAAATCTCTTATGGGATTTTGTATAGGATTCAATTTTGTTTGTAGTGACAATGAGTGTACAAAATATATTGTGGATGTCAAAACTATATACATATAACAATGAACAAGTGAAAATAATGTAAGGATTAAACCTTGCATCCCGCCTGGAGTTAAAAACTCCAACTTAGAGTAGTATTTGCTACTCAAGTTAACCCCCTACCCTAAGCAGCAGTACCTCAGCTACCACCTTATCAATTTAATACTAGTTATATTTAACTGAGGTTAACAGTTTTCAATTCAATTATCTATCAAGACAAAACTACACATTTGGTAAAACAGCATCATATAAACTAAAATAAACTTTTTTTTTTTTTTTTTTTTAAAACTGTTCATACTATTATATAGATCTATGTAATATATAACACTTGTATTCTAATAGCATTCAAATAATCTTAATGTTAGAAATCAAGAGGAGAGAAAATTATGTTCTAACATTCATTTAAATCAAAACTTTGGCTAATATGATTCAGACATTACATGCATTAAGATGCATCTATTTTCTGTCATGTGAATTCTATCAACAGCTTCCAAAAATCTTGAATTGTTTGTATATGAGCATTTACTTAAACTCATTATTGTCAATAGAGTTAAATATTGTATTCATAAAAATTATTATAAATCATATTGCATAGTTATGCAGATTCTCAGAAACACCTGCGTTATTACCTAAAAAAAAAAAAGCCACACACACACACACACACACACACACACACACACACACACACACACACACACACATATACACATACACATATATATACATACATACACACACACACACACACACACACACACACACACACACACACACACACACACACATATATATATATATATATATATATATATATATATATATATATATATATATATATCTGATCTCACTGAGTTGTGTCTTTGTAGAGCAGTATCCTATTTGCTGTTCCTAGAATAAATCTGTCTGCTTTATACAAAATAATGCACAGCAAACACATATTAGTAACCAGATTTTACAATCATGCTAACCTACTGCTTTAAAATATATCACATGACATTTCTTCCAGAATAGAGTTATAAGATTATTTATGTTTGTCAATCAGATGAATTAAATGAGTTATAGTAAAGTATATGTTTGGGACACAAATTTTAACACAGATTATTATGCCGCTGCTAAGTAGATTTTCCAAAACATTTAAATAAATGTTTCATTTTTATGCCTTCTAAAATAAGACATTTACTTACTACAAGAAACTACATCATTTAAACTCATTATAACTGACATATTTTATGAACAGAGTATTTTTCCTGAATCTGTGGTGTGTCAGTGTGATAACCTTGTCAATGTTTATACTAACTGCTTTCAGTTTCTCTGTGAGAATTCTGTCATTTGAAGATTCTGAGGTAACTCAGACACTGTGCATGAGACAGCCCACATCCCAGATTGTCTCTCTTAACATTTTGGCGGGAAACTTATTAAAAACTAGTGACAAACATTCATTTAGCAGTGTAAATGCATCTAAACATGACAGAACCTCCACAATGTATTCCACAGATCATCACAGCCTCTATGCAAGTGAAATTAAACTCAAAATTACCAACAAGCAATAAAACTCAGCATTCTTCTCCCAACTCAGTTTTCATACAAATCCTATTATTCACTGTGCCCACACAGTCAAAAGCATTTCTATATATTAATAAAGAAAAGAAAAAGAGAGTAGAAAATAAAAGGGAGTGAGGCAGAAATAAAAAATGTAAGAGAAAGCTGTAAGAAGTATATACAATGGAATGTTACTTACTGTTTATATTAATAGAGTTAAAAATAAAACATATTATTTACTCTTATTTAGTTCTGATTATTATTAGTTAAAGCATGACAGATTATTTACAAACAAGCATAAGCAGTATAATCAAGAAAGTATAATTAGAAATAGCATTTGAAGAACTTATAAACTTTTACAAGAAATAAATATGTTATTATTCTATTAATGATATTTTCATTACTGTTCTCTCCTGCCCTCCCCACCCTTTACCCACTACATAATCTAAATAGAATGTCATTGTTTAAACAAAGAAAATAATAAAAGAAGGAAAAAAGGTAAAGATAAAAAATGTATCAAATTACTAACCTTACTTTTTCAGAAAGAGAAACAAATCGAGTCACAGCCTGCCATTAAATCCTCAGGCATTTTGACTGGTTATGAAACAAAACATTTCTTTGCACATAGAGAATAACTTTGATTAAATCTTTTCCAAAATATTTGTGGCTTTCTGGAAATGCAGGAACTATATTCAAAAGATTAATAATGAACTAAAATGATGAGAGAGAAAAAACATATAACAAATCATTTGTTTAGTCTCTTCTTCTTCTCTGAAGTCTTCCAGGAAGCTTCAGTTGCCAATCTCTTTAATGAAGAACTAGCCCATTCCATTTCTTCTATTTTATCCAAAATCATTTTTTTCTTTGACAAACAGTAAAGCAGAGTCTAAATCATCAAAGACCTTAGGACCATCAGGAAGGAAGATTTTAAGCTTGGCAGGAAACAGAAGGTATGTTTTAAACTGTGCTTTTTTAAGCTCCCTTATTAGTGGCAGAAAAACTTTTCTTTTAGCAATTACCATGGAAGAATAGTCATTGTCAAAACGCACAGTTGTCTCATTAAACTTAACAGGAGCTTTAGCCCAAGCAGATTTAAGAACCATCTCTTTATCAAAAGATGATAGAAATCTAACTATAACTGATCTAGGATAGTTTTTGTTAGAGTTAGTATTAGCTATAGATCTATGTGCTCTTTCGATACCAAAAGAGAATGCTTCTGGTAAATCTAAAGTTTTAGGGAGCCATGTTGTTAAAAAGAAGTAATATTGTTACCTTCAATATTTTCTGGCAGTCCAAAATCCCCTAATGTTATTAGCCTAGATCTATTTTCCAGGTCATCCAGCTTTGTTTGTAAATGTGTATTTTGTTTCAGCAGAAACTCAATGTTGATTCCCTCTTCTTGTATTTTATTTTCCATGTCATTCACAGCTTCTTCTATGCCTGTCATCTGGATCTTCTGTTGTTGCAGGACCATATGTAACAAGTCTATTTGTTTTGTAGTTTTTCTATGAAAGTGTCTATTTTAGTATCCATTTTATCCATCTTAGCAGTAAGTTGCTGGACTATAATTATCAGAGACTGAAGTTCTTTTCTTGATGCTGGAGTCTTGAGAATTTGTCTTACTGGAACTCATTTCAGACTGATAAACTGACAGGAAAATTTCCAAAGTAATTTCTGACAGGAATATTATTAAGATTTCTTTTTAGATATAGTTCAAGAACTATATAAAACAAACATATTTAGAAAGAAAATTACTTCAAGAATTAATTTTTTAAGTAATTAATTCCTGTCAATGTAATGAAATTGGTGGAGCTGAAGAAATCTGCTGCTATCCTGTGTTCATCCTTGGCCACGCCTATTTAGTATTTTTCTCAGTGCAACAACGTCTTTCAAGTCATAGGATCATAGGAGGTTACTAGGCTATTGGCTCTGAGGCCCTTATAAGCCTAGCCAAGAGTTTAGCCCATGTTTAGACAAATCAGCATACAATGCCCTTGTCCAGCAGGGACATGGGTGGAATCCCATTGGCATATTTTCTCTTTCCCATCCAGTTATCCATGTTGTGCTTAAAAATGGGTAAAGATGTATTCAGCTTGATGTAGAGAGGGAGTCTAGTCCATAGATGAGGGAGTCTCTATTTAATTGTATTGTTTTCAGTGGAATTTCTTTTCCATATTTGTAAATATTTGTGAGTGTGGGATTATTCCCTCTTACATTTACATGATGGGTGTCCATCAGTGTATAAAACATTTTGATATGAGCATAAATTAATATCTGTAAGACATATAAACTTTTCAAATTATATGAGAATATTTCTGTGTAACACTGTGATTTATGGAATCATATTTCCTCCTTCGAGAAGTTTTGAATATCAACTGCTTTTTATTGGAGGAGCACTTTCAGTTAAGGACATGCAAGCCTTCTGTGACTAGTTGCTTCCCACTTCCAGTGCCAGCACATTTTGTACAAATCATGTATGTTACTGCAGAGCTAACTCTGAGCCGCATATTTTTCTGGGTTTGGTGTTATCTGGATGATGAAAAAAAGAGGTCATGGGTGCTGTCCAGACCTGTCCTGCCTTATTTTCTAGTTGCCCAGCTGAATGATAATAATGCTGCTGAAGAAATCACTAGGGGCTAATGATGTAGCTACATAACTAGGGTAGTAACATTCCCTACAGCCACCTTCCTTCTGCCACACTCTACCTGTTAAACATGTTGATGGTTTACTTGTTTATTCTGCCTTAATCTCACATTTCTGCAGTTGTGTTATCTCATTTCTGTGCATCAGACAACTGTGACAGAAAGATATATGCATTCTGCAGTAATTTCATCATCTTCACCATGATGGGATGTATCAGAATGTATCTCTTGCTCTCTCTGACATTACCATTAGTAAATTTTCCAACATACCAAATAACTTACCACCTTTGTGACATCCATCTATATCCCACAGGACTATCAACAAATTAATGTGACATCCCTTACTATCCTGGGTCAGTAAGGAGCTTCATTCCTCACTACTGAATCCAGTATGAGACTGTCACTTAAACAGAAGTAATATTTCACAATTTTCCCCTAAGAGCACAACAGGAATATACTCTATTTTCCCGGGATGAGACTATATACTTCTGTCCACCCTAAAATGTATTTTCTTGTTTTGAGTGCAGTGTCTCAGTTTAAGACCTCTGATACACTCACACGCAACGTAAATTTAAATCTGAAATGAAACAAACAACTACAGCGTCCACAGTTAAATCCACACAGCTGTAACTTGAAGTAAAAATTCCATGCAATAAATCCACAAAGTAGCAACCAACTGTTTAATGAAGCACTTTTCGTCCTGCAGATTGCAAAAACTTTTTCAGATAGAATAATACAACTTTACACTATGTTTAAAATTCACTCCACTTACATCGTGTGCTCACTCTGAACTAATTATCACTCCTTCCTCTACACAGGTTAAGTTGACCCTGGTATTTCTGAATACCAAGAACATAGGTTCAAGTTTAGAACCATAGACCAAGTTATAACAGACATTAGAGAAGGTCCAGACTCCCTTATTTTAGAAAGACTTGAACTTATGTGGCAGTTATGTACAAATGCATGCCAATATCCTGGTATCAATGAAATTTGTTCCATTTTATGTATTTTAAAATTAAAAAGTCTAAGTAGATAATGTTTGTTTTTAATAGGTACATTTTCTATACTAAGTACATATATAAATAACATAAAATGTTTTTTACAACAGAAGTCTGTTTGAACAACAATGACATACATTTGGATAATTTTTGAAAAGAAAGGGTAGTAAGGGGGTTAACTTAACCTGTGTAGAGGAAGGAGTGGTCATTGATAAAAAAAAAGTGAACACATGATGTAAGTGGAGTGAATTTTAAACACAAGGTAAAGCTGTATTATTTTATCTGAAGACGTTCTTGCAATCTGCAGGATAAAAAGCACTTCATTAAATGGTTAGTACTTTGTGGATTTATTGCATGGAATTTTTACTTCAAGTTACTGCTGTGTGGATTTAACTGTGGACTCTAAAGCTGTTTGTTTTATTTAGGAATTGTTGGTTCTTTCCTGGGTTTTGTTCAAAGCGTGTAAATTTAAATCTCAAAGATCCAAAAATGTCTGGGAAAGCCTGACACAGACTTCCAGCTGTGTCCTTTCCCCAAAATAATACTGTAACACTGCCACCAATCAGAGTGTCCTCATGCCCTTCTAAAATGACATCCAGTTATGAAAATTAAATATCACAATAAATGGTAGCTATGATCATAAGCAAACAGGCTTTCGAGGGGATCTGAGGAGCAACAAACAGGTACAAGCACTCTCTAATCTCTAAAGAAAAATGATTTACAGTCACAATGTAAAGTAAAGAAAAACATTTAATAATAGGTAAAAATGATTACAAGAATGTAAGTCAATAGCTTTCAATAAACAACAGAATTTAATCTCCAGAATTGCAAAATTCAACTGCAGGATAGGAGTCCATTATTCTAGAAAAACTCTATCTTAATATCTAAGCTTTCCTAGTCTATCTAAAGAATACTCTCCCAGTTAATCTGACACATAATAGCAAGACCAGGGCAAGCTTACAGTTTTTAGTGAGTTTTCTTTTCTTGGTGTTCACTGACTGCACAGGATTTGACAACCTGCCATCTCAACTGTCTAATTTCAACAGTCAGCTGTTTGAAAAAAGTTCCTTTTCTGTCAATCAGTTGTTTAAATAATCACGTAGCAACCAGAAACATTCTAATGACATCACTCACTGTTCAGCTGATTCTCCACAGTTTGTACTTTAGAATGTCTCACTCAAACATGCACAGTTAGAAATGTATCAAAACACTGAAAGATTCTCTAAACATTCTATATATACAGGGAAATACTCAACATTTAAAAAACGTATTTGCATTTCACAATTACACATGCTGGCATACAATGCAAGTTAATCTGAAAATATACACAAATCTCCTGCCAGACATGCTAACACAGATGGCAGTGTTTTCATTTTCTTCACATTTCTCTCCCCCTTATGACTCAAGCATGATTTTCAAGTGACCCTTGAAAACTGACGCTTGAGTAAAATGGGTCTGTCTGGGAATATCAACCTATTCCACTCTTCAGCAATCCATTTACATTAAAATTATTAATCCTATAGCAGTGACTTTCTCCTTCTGAAGAAACTTGGCTGAGTACAGCCTCCACCTCATAATTTGAAGCATCTACTTGTACAATGAATTCTTTATTGTAATCTGGGCTGACTAACACAGGGGGTCCTCCCAAAATCTCTTTTAATTTTTAGAATGCCTGTTCACAATCTGTGGTCCACAGTACCTTGTCCAGTTTATTCTTCCTAGTTAGGTCCATAAGGGGTGCAGCTATGGTACTATAATTGGGGACAAATGTCCTATAGTACCCCACTGTCCCTAAAAATGTTCTCACTTGTTTCTTAGTAACAGGAGCTGGCCACGCTTGTATAGCTTCCACCTTGAACAGTTCTGGCCTAATTTTACCATTTCCCACTCCATGTCCTAAGTAAGTGACCTCCAGCATACCCACTTGACACTTACTAGATTTAATGGTTAATCCTGCCCTACTTAATCTAGACAAGACCTTCTCAGATGTCGGTCTGCAAATGGCCATAGCATAGTCCTCAATATAGAGTTTAACCTTTCCACAAGACTATTAGTCTGTGGATAATAGGGAGTGTTCTTTAAATGTTTCACCCCACAACACTTCTACAGATAAGTCAGCAGGTCTGTGAAATGTTCAAAACACAC